>NW_028319302.1:0-300000 GCF_062004578.1 Staurois parvus | reverse complement strand
TGGGAATTTAAAAATAATAAAGTCAGCAGCTACAAAACTGTAGCTACTGACTTTTAAAAAACAGACACTCACCTGTCCCTCGGTCCTGCGGTGTCCTCACACTGGCTGGGTAGACCAACCATCCTTCCTCCTCAGCTCCGGCATCTTCAGTGTGGGCACATGGATGTGACAGCTTACGGCTTCACAGCTGGGTGCCAACTGAGCATGCGTGAGTAGCGCTGTGCTTTGTGAATAGTCCTGTAGTCTTCTGGGGCCTGTGACGTGTCCCAGAAGACTACGAGGAGGGATGAGGACAACTTCCGCTTCTGATTGCCTAGGCGATCACAGCGAAAGTGGGAGCCGGTACCTGTCAAATTCGGGCACCTCCCCCCCACACCCCAAAGGAGCCAATCCTTAACGGGGAGCGGGGGACAAAGTCTTGAAGTGAACCTTCCCCTTTTGGGTGGCGCTCCGCTTTAATTAATATATATAAAATTATAAATTACTCTTGATAAAACATATAAAGTGATATTAGTGAAATAACAAAGTTTGTGAAAAACACAGGATAAATCCTTCTTAAAATTCGTGCCACCTTCTGTGCTTGATCCTGCAACACTTAATGATCATGCCACCACCCGATGTGCGCTTACCTTACGTATATGACCTCACATCACTGATCGGTCAAATAACACTTTTTGGCCATTCTTGGACACTGAAGATGTACATTTTTGTTTCAGATCAATACACACTATCCACTCCAGTCTTCCAGAGTCACTCCATCTCATGTAAATAAAACTATAATTATCCTTGTAAAGCTTTTAAATGCATCAAAAAACCATTACCATTGCACTCACGTTTAACTGATGCCAGGTCGCAACTGATATATACAGCGTGTGCACAATATATGGCGGTTCTGTGCAATACCGCTCTTACAGCTACGATGTCCGAACCTTCCTTCCGGGAGTCGTAATGTCATCCACAAGCCAGCCCCAATGCATTTCGTCACCCACACGTGACTTTCTCAGGGGGGTTTTGATGATCATCCCTGTGTCGTAGGATCAAGCACAGAAGGTGGCATAATTTATCCTCTGTTTTCCACGGACCGTATGTTATTTCACTAATATCACTTTATATGTTTTATCAAGATTCATTTTTAATTTGCTATATATTAGTCAAGCATTTGTTATATATATAAATATTCTTGATATTATTGCGGAAGTTTATGAGATTCATGAGATTCAATGCATTTGGTGCATGGCTGCTTATTAAGAAGGGAATTTTTTTTTTTTTCTACGTAGCAGCTTGCAAGATTGGTTATTTTAACTTAGTTAATCTGCTTACAGTTGATTCATTTTTTGCTTGCTATGTTTTGCTGGAGTTCTGCTTTAAAAACTATATATTGCAGGGACTTACCTAATTTGATAGAAACTGAAGAGATTGCTTCAGTAGGACATTACATGGTTACGTTAATTTTAAAAAGCAATCCCTAGCAATAAAAACATGACAAGAGTTCTCAACTAGAAAAGATAAATTATCTTACTTTTGTTTCTTCAAGGAAGACATTGCCTCATTTTCTGTGAAAGTGACCAGGCAGGAAAAAAGAAGGCATTTCTACATTAGGCATGCAGATAGCAGTAAAAGCCTGACAGGTTTCCTAACCCTACTTTGTTCAAGGCACTGGTCAGTTGTGCTGCAGTGCTCATGTGCTAGCAACACATATGCTGATAGGGGGAGAGAGCAGAGTGACAGTCTTCTGCTTCCCCTTCACTGTCCAGTCATAGGCGGAAGGAGAAACAAGGGACCTTTAAGTGTTACTGAACTGCAGAAGATAAAAATACGGTCTCCTGCCCTTTCAGATGGTATCCAGCTCTTTTCCCCGGAGTCCAGTTTTAATTTTTTTTATGAATTCACAATTGGATTATATTTGCCTTGAAGTGGCAACTCTAAAAGAAAACCTGACATATGGACTTGTATGAAAAGGCAGAACAAACAATTATATGCTGTAACCCATAACTAATCAGACGTGACCTTTCATCAGTTAGGACAATGACAAATGATCTCTGATTGGTTGATAGATGTTACTGTACATGCCTATTCACAATTCTGTCTTATTATCCAAGCCTGATAATGAATGGAACAGTTGTGTATAATAAGTATAGAGACCAAGTAACACCATATGTGGTCCCCCCTCCCGGAGGAAGAAAAGCTGCTGTTTTCTTGCGGAGTAGCCCCATCTTTCAACAGTCTCACTTGACCACAGCGAAGGATGGAACAGACAAAGCATGTGGCTTCCTTTTCACCACAGCTCTCCATGCTGGCCTTGTTGTGGATCCCTGTAATGGGGTGTGACGGTTAGAAAAATAACCATTTGTGCTGGATCACAAGCTCCACAGCTGCTGTAGAATGTTATTTCACCTTTCCTTATTTATTTATACAGCATGCCTACCAGAACTAAAATGAAAACTTGCCCTTACAATAGAAATTCCTGTAAGCAAAGTGTAGATTTAGACTTTGTAAGATAATCTTTTCTTTAAACTCATCTCGGGACAGATTTGCCCTTTCCCCAATCCTTCCCCCCACTTCAATCCATCTCCTTCTCATGTATTCACAATGTTTTTCTTAAAAAAATGCCTTTGACTTGAGTCATCTATAACATGACTCTTTTGGGAGTGAAGACCAGTGATCCACACCTAAAGTCTTGTCCCACCACTTACCAGTCTCATTGCAGCCCCTCATTATAACATCATCACGACAATGTAGTCAAGACCCTGTAGATAGCCAGTGGGAAGTTGGGAAGTGTCAACGTCATTAGAGGGCAATATTAGCACCGAAAAAAGGACCCTTCCATTTCGAAGTCTTTCACAGAGAAGACTTGGGTTCCAGCACATCCATGCGACCATGGATTTAGTAAGTGAGTAAGGGGAACAAAACTTTAAAGAAGAAGTCTATCAAAAGCTATGTAGAGAGTGTTGCTGAGAGTTAGGAGCTTTTACCTGATGATCACCAGTTCTTCCAGGTACTATAGTGATGTATTGTAATGGCTTTTTGTTTACTTCAAACAGGTGTTGCATTTCCCTATGGGTCAATGTAAAGGCAAAAACCTCCTTTAAGCAGGCCAACTGCAGATCAAATGCATCTGAATTCTGAATGACCTCGGAAGCATCTCCAGCTGATGTCAAACTGTTGCCATGAACACAAGCCCAAAGCCAGTTGATACAGGCTATACAGATCCTTCCCAATACACTTACATAAAACCAGACCCCTTTGTCCCTTTCTTTCTTTATGAATATAGTCAAAGACTGCATCATTGTATGTTCTGTCTCAAACATAACTTTATGCATTGACATACCTCCTTAGACCCAGTCTGTCCAAATGGTATGGTCAGTTGCTGACTTGGCACCATACACAGGCAACCAACCAAAAAATAAAAAACTTTAGTGTGTATTGGGTTCTAAATATAATTTGAACCTATACAGTGATTATGAGATCAATAATAAGGTGGCCCTTTTAGAAAAAGCTTCACAAAAACAAAATCACTAAATAGGGTGGGGTTCCATAAGGTTATGCACAGTAACAACCAAAAATGTAAATAGGCAGCGACAAAGAGGCACTAACCAATAGAAAGCAGGGAACCAAGGAAACTAACTGAAGCATATTGTAAAAACATTTTAAAAAACAACCTTTATTAAATATAGATCACATAAAAATTATTCACCATCAAAAGGTGAATAGAACTGAATTTTCCCAAACCACTGTTAAAATAGGGGCTGACAATGTTGTCACCTCAATATTTCCCCATTTGAGCCTGGGGTGTCACACGCTACAGTGTTCATATCGGTGAACACCATTGAGCAATCAACACGCCTGCAGATCTTACAATGCCCACATGGAAACATACCCTTAATTTCAGTGAGATCAGTGAGCCAGTTCTGACTAGATGTTTTAACAAATTCAGATTGAACCAACAAGTCACTCAAACTCAAAACTGTGTTCACCGATTCTGACCATTCTAAAGAATTTGAAATTAGGCAGTTTACTAACTGTGGCACTGAAAGGGTGCTCTATATCATTGAATGCCCCTGTAGAAAATTCTATGTGGGTTTCAGCTATTGTCCACAGTACAGGATCAAGCTAGTCTCTGGGGTAGGGTGCAGTGGTCCTGGGATATTGGAGAGTTTGCTGGAGATGTCTGGGATGCTGCCCTGGAATCTGTTCTGGGAATTTCTCTTTCTCACTCTCATATATTGTCTCAATTGTTTATTTTATATTGAGCATATAGGACCCCTGTGCAACTGTATTGGTGGGGCAGGCGGGATTCACCTGATTGTCCGAGGTGTAGGGTCCAACAGGGTGATTTCATTCATATGCTCTGGCGTTGCCCCAAGTTCCATAGATATTGGAGTGAGGTTCTCCAATTTATTTCTCCAGTATCGCAATATACTGTGCTCCAGGATCCCTTCCATTTTCTGTTGGAATCACTGGACCAAGACCTGTTCCAACCAGGAGGGTATATCATGGTATCTAGACTTTTATATCTGGCTAGGAAGTTGATGGCAAGGTACTGGTTATCATCATCTCCTCCAACTTGTAAGCAATGGATAGATTATGTTAATTCTTTACTCCCACGGAAGAAACTCACGTACCATCATTGCAATGCTTATCGTAAGTTCCAGCAGATATGGCAGGGTTGGCTGGATACACCTGGGCTCGCTCCTCCTCAATTGATAGTGGACCGACTTCTGCAGGTGTGATATTTTATATCAGGTGTGTGGCTCCACTCCTTCCCCAGGGGGAGTTTATGTGCATCTCCTATTCTTTTTTATGAGACGTCTCGGGTGAACCAGAGGTTGTTGTTGATGTGGTTTTTAGTTTGTTTTTTTTTATTGTTTGAAGACATGTTTTAGGCTTTGTTCCTTTCCCCCATTTCTGTTTACATCTGGTCGGGAAGGAATAAGATGTAAAAAGGAAAAAGCAAGATATTGTCAAGAAAGTTTTAGATCCTTGTGGTCTCTGTGTTGTTTGATTACCATTTCTGTTATTCTGTTTATTACGGGATCTACCTATCCATGTTGTTCCATTTATGTGTAATCCTGCTGTTGAAGTAATGTCATTGTGGATTCTGTAAGTACTGTTTCATTTTCTCTGTTATCTTGACAATAAAAGTTGTTTGGCTTAAAAAAAAAAAAAAATTCTATGTGGGAAATTCTAAAAGATAACTGAGGGTCAGAATCGGAGAGCACCTGAGCAGTATAAAATCGGAGGCTGATACCCCAATAGCTCAGCATTTTGCTAAATACCATAGTGGTAAAGTTGGTGGGTTAAAAGTGAAAGGTTTTTATGCCCTTAAATTGACAAGCAGGAGGGGTGACTTTAGTAGTATTCTTCTTGAAAAGGAAAAGAAGTGGATTTTTAAATTAGGAACGATGAGCACAAAAGGGTTAAATGCGGAAATGAGTTTAAAAATCTTCTTGGTCAATCACAGTATTTAAGAACTGTTATCCCAGCTCAGCTGTCTGACAGCAAGAGCCAGCTTCGAGAGCAGAGTGTTTTTTTTTTTTGGGGGGGGGGGTTTGGGTCAGCAATGGCAACGGGCATCGTGATTGACATTGGATCTACTTCGGGGGACTTTTTTTAATTTTGTTTTTAATAAAGGACTTGTCAAAAACTGTCTACTTTCTTTTTTTACACTACACTTTTTTTTGTGAATGAGTAGCGGTATCATGTACCCCATACTCATTCACATGGGGGGCAGGATCTCGGGGCCCCCTTATTAAAGGGGGCATCCCAATTCCAATAAGCCCCCTCCTGCAGACCCCCACAACCACTGGCCTCGGTTATGGGTAAGAGGCCCTTGTCCCTATCAACATGGGGACAAGGTGCTTTGGTGGGGAGCCCCCCATGCTGAAGCACGCCCATATGTTCAGAGCATGTGGCTTGGTATGGTTCAGGACCTGCCGGGCTGCATGCTCGGATAAGGATCTGGTATGGATTTTGGTTGGGGACCCCCACACCACTTTTTTTTAAATTTTGGTGTGGGCGTTCCCCTCAAAATCCATATCAGAGCCGAAGGGCTTGGTATGGAGAGGGGGGGCCCCCAATTTTTTTTTTTGTTAATCTTTTAATTGCCGGGCAATGCCAGACGATATTTTTGCATACAGATGTCAGCGGGGAGGCCCGCTGACAGCTGAAAAATTAAAGAATGTTTTTAGTAACTGTCAGTATCAGAGGAAGCTTTGTATTCATTGATACACTATATCGCTTTCTATAAGTGGCTGAGCGCCGCTTCTCAATCCCTTTATTATTGCTTTTAGCATCCTTAAATCTTTTTATATTTAAATCCCTCAAATGTGAATCAACCATCTGTTTGAAAACCTCAATAATATGACATGAAGCTCCAGGGCAATTAAAAATGAATTTATTTCTTAACCCACTATGAATAATACCTTAATTTACACCCACATCATTGGCTCTCATGGTTGACCCTGGCATAGTCGCCAAATACCATTTAATGTTCAATTTCTTAACATACTTGTTCAAATCAAGGTAAGTGTTAAATTTATTTAAATTGGATTTAGGAGCAAATTTTAAACCCAAATCGAGGACTTCAGTTTCTTCCTGGGTCAAAACTGCTGAACTCAGATAATATATCCCTTCTCCTACATTCTCCTTCTCCTTTTTTCCTTTCCACTGTTCACCTCAGCATCCCCTGCTTGTTCTCCCATGGGGTCTCTCCTGTACTCTCTTTCTCTGTTTTCCCACCATCTGTTTTGAAAGGTGGCTCCTTGGGGTCTCCTTGGAGTCTGTGTCCTTCAATTTGACATGGTCAGGGGCTCCTACATTGTTATCCCAAAGGTCTCCCCCAGCAATTCCTCCTAAAAAAAAATCATTATTATTTGGCCTAGGACTTTGAGCATAGTTGTCACCTCTCCACTCAGTGAGTGGGTGAAACCTGTTATAAACTTATAATTACCAAAGTTGTTTCTATATCCTTGTGGTCTAGGAGGACTTCTGGAATTTCAAGAAGTCACCTGTGTGTTTCTCTGTAGTTTAAACCTCTGATCATTAACTGGTTCTCTATTTCTTGGATGTTCAGCATCTGTCTCCCTTGGTTCTGAAGCTCTCGCTGGGGAAGATTCCACTGATAAATTGGATTCTCCCACTAGCTATTGCCACTTATAAACCTTATCAGCTTGATAGTCTCCCATATCTCACAAATGTTTTTTTTCTCTTTCACATCAAGATCATTTTTGGTCAATTTATCATGTAATTGCTTCATCAAGTCCTTATATTCTTTCCTTTCCTTGCTTTTTATTTGTTGTATTTTCTCCTCCACCTTATCTAACTTCCTCGCCTTCCTCTGGATTAGCATTTCTAACAGTTTTCTTTCACATGTCTCAAAAAAGATCTCCATTCCTTCAAAGAGTCCTCATCAGCCAGGCCATCATTTGGGGCCAATTCCCACCTGAGGCATCTGGTGACAATATTCTCTATCAAATATCTTTCCAATGTGACAATGTCCCACTGTAATTGAACTGGCTTCTAAATTTTATACCCCACTTTTTTCACTAACCCTTCAATATCATCCTGCCTTGCATGTTGGGTGACATTAAACATCTCATCTAAATTGACCTCTCCGTTCCTCACAAAAATAAAGATATCCATTATGCAAGATTCAAACCCAAATTGAAACAGGTGTAAAAGAATCCTCTAAGCAGCTAATAACAACCACTTCCAAAAGTAGTCACAAATATAGATATTAAATATCAGTGCACTAGAGCTAGTTTTCCCAATAGTCACAACAGCTTGAAATACTCTGCGCCTTGCATGTGAAGCATACAAATATATTCAACCAGCACTTATAAACTCATATGTCTCTCAAATCAGTTCAAGGCGTGTTCCAATTAAAAAATCCTCCACTCTCTTGAATTTCTGATGCACTCCATTCAACAAGATGGCAACGAATAAAAGGAAAACTTTGTGCAGTATGTTGATATTCAAAAATAAATATGTTCAAAAATCTCATTGAAGGTGCTCACATTTAATTATCTCACTTGTGTGTCACTTATATATACTCTTAGCCTCCACTCTCAAAAATAAACCTTCTGATAGCCCACTGATTCTTCAGCCTTTACACATCAGATCCATTTTCAAGAAAACGCCTCTTCCCTCCAGCGTGAGTGTTATATCAATAACGAGTCAGAGTTCTGAGGAAAAGGTTGTGTTCTCGAAACGCGTTAGCCAGTTGGTCATCCAGGGTTCCATCGTATGGACTCAGATGCTGTTTGGATGAAACATCTTGTTCAGTGTGACATGCCTGTGTTTTTATGTCCATTGTGAGTATGATACTTACTTTGTTCTTTCAATGAACACCACTAGACCTATGATGGTATGCCGTGGTAGCATGAAGCAAGCCGTCAGTAGCAGATCCTTTAATTCCTGTAAGTGCCAAGATGGGGCCTCTCTGGATTTTCCAGCACATCCCACCGATGCTCTATTGGATTGAGATCTGGAGAATTTGTAGGCCAATTCAAGACCTTGAACTTGTTCTTGTGTTCCTCAAAAGAAATATTGAACCATTCTTGCAGTGTGGCATGGCGAATTATCCTGCTTAACCACTTGAACATCAGGCTATAGCCGAATGACGGCTACAGCGTGGTTGTCCAGTTCTGGGAGGATGTCATATGACGTCCTCCCAGAACGCGCACCCAGCAGCACGCACCCAGTGCTGCATGTGATCGCTGTGTCCTACAGACACAGCTGATCACATGACAAGGTAAAAGGCCAATCACAGCTGCCTTTTACCATGTGATCAGCTGTGTCCAAAGTAAATACAGCTGATCACAAAGTAAATACAGTTGCCGGTTACTGGCAGCACTTTCCTCATACTGTCACAGCGTGAGGAAAGTACTGCCAATAACCGACAAGTGTCACAGAAGACATCTGCACTGATAATCAGGGCACTGATTATCAGTGCCCTGATTATCAGTGCAGCCCCAAAAGAGCCCAGCAGTGCCGCCAGTCAGTGCAGCATCATCAGTGCCTCCTCATCAATTCCCACCAGTGCCGCCTCATCAGTGCAGCCTATCAGTGCCCATCAGTGCTGCTTCGTAAATGCCCATCAGTGCTGCCTATCAATGCCCATCAGTGCTGCCTATCAGTGCAGCCTCATCAAGGCACATCAGTGAAGGAGAAAATGTACCTGTTTGCAAAATTTTATTATGCTCTTTTTTCATTTATAGTGCAAAAAAAATCCAGTGGTGAATAAATTCCATCAAAAGAAAGCTCTATTTGTGTGAAAAAAATTATAAAAATTTCATGAGTACAATGTTACATGACTTCGCAATTGTCATTCAAATTGCAACAGCGCTGAAAGCTATAAATTGGCCTGGGCAGGAAGGGGGTGAAAGTGCTCGGTAGGCAAGTGGTTAAAGATGCCACTGACATCAGGGAACATCGTTTTCATGAAGGGGTGCACTTGGTCAGCAACAATGTTTAGGTAAGTGTTATGTGTCAAAGTAACTGTAAGCCGTGTACCGGGGTGGGCTCCCCAGGATACAGTGAAGTCACGAACGAGGAAAGCAACTCAACACCAGCTTTTACCACAACAGAATTTTACTTAGATGTGGCAAAATAAACACAACCACAAATGCTGAGAACATACAATAAATTTACATACACCCAGCCCAAAGTCTGAGACCCTTGTGCTGCACAGCACGGTGCCTCCTGATGGATGAAGGTGTAGTAATTTACCTACTGGCGGGCACAACTAAACTGCCACACCTTACCTGTTATTACCCTAAAAGAGCAGGAATCAGTGTATGGGTGTACGGTATGGGCTATCCTGCAGTGCAGCACAACAGCTTACAATCTTACACAAATCTACAGTATTCCCCCTCCCATAACTGGTCCTGTAGCACGTGCCTGAGTATTCCTTCTGAGCAAAACGCCAGTCTGGCTTGAGTTTGTGGGATGTTATCAGCTCTCCAATGTGAAATGTCACTTTAAATTATGGAGTCCTTCCAATGATCAGTAATAACACTTGTGGCCTGACACAAACAGAGACCCTAACTAACTATATTCCTGGACTCAGTCTCTGGACGCCAACATTGAAATGAGGTGTGTGCACGATCTTACCGACCCGGGTCTGCTTTGCAGCCGCTGGTGACTCCGAACAGAACAAATGTCTCTCCAACAAGCATGCGGTATCGCAGTGTATGTTGCTTTGTTCCTCTGCTCTCATCAGCATTTCTGGCAGCAATCTTCCTTTCTCTGAACAGGATCAGGGTCTTGGACACGATCAGCTTCACTTAGCTGCAGCTCTGGTTACTGAGGGATGTTCTCACACCTGGATGCCATCAGATTCTCTGCTCACACGGCTCCTGCATTCACCATCCTCCAAAACATGGCTGCTTTCTCTCTCCTTCCTGTTCTCTAAACTCTGTGTGAAAAACCCCACCTCTTCATGAATATAGAAATATCTATGCAGTCTGAGGCTGTGTTAGGAAAACAGTGTCATCTTGTGGCTAAACCGCAGAATGTCACTCCAGAACATTTAATTTACTCCACACAATAATTTACTGCATACAAACAGTGTTCAAACAATGAGAGCTGTTTCCCCATCTCACATAAAATCCATATGAATGGCAGGACCCAAGGTTTCCCAGCGGAGCATTACCCAAAGCATCACACTGCTTTTTTCAGCTTTCCTTCTTCCCATAGTGCATCCTGGTGCCATCTCTTCCCCAGGTAAGTGAAGTATATGCACACAGCCATAAACATGATGTAAGAAAATGTGATTCAACAGACCAGGCCACCTTCTTCCAAAGCCTTAGCCACCCATGGTCCTGTTGCCAGTTTGCCAGTTTTCCTTCAACTTTTGGTAGGTCCTGATCACTGCAGACCAAGAACATCCCACAAGAGCTTCAGTTTTGGAGCAGCTCTGAGCCATTCATCTAGCCATTACAATTTGGCCCTTGTCAAAGTCTCTCAAATCCTTATGCTTGCTTATTTTTCTGCTACCAATTCATCAAATTCAGGAACAACACATCAATTTGCTGCCTAATAGTAATCATAATTATCAATGTTTTAATAATTAAAATAATCAATAATTATTATAACCAATGTTATTCACCTAACCTGTCAGTGTTCATAAAGTTATGGTCGATCGTGCACATCTTACAAAATGAATCATTCTTTCGCATAAGCAATTTCGTGTAGTCATCAGTCATTGAAAAATATGTATTCTTTATCCTTCACTTTGTTCTGTTAATCCCATCACCGTGCCCTTCTGACGCCCCCTGATCCTCCAGCATATCCCCAGCTGCTTCTGATCATCAGGTTTTGCATTCTTCCCTTTACAGATCAGTTTACGCTGCTATATGGAGAGGAGATGAAAGAGATGCTCCTCCGATTGTACAGGCTTCCCACTTTTACAATGGTCTGTCCGGCAAAGGTGACATTCATATCTGAGGTTAGGTTGGCCATACACTGATTGAAATATGGCTGCTTCAGCATGGACTGGCTGAATTTCAATCTGTGTATGTCCATCCCTGCTTGACAGAAGTTGATAGTTTTATCGACTTCTGTCTAAGGAACCTGCGTGATAATGTTTATCGATCAGCAGATGCAGCCACCGATCAGTGTATTCCAACAGCAACAGGTCCCACTGATTGAATACAATATCCCGCCAGGGGATTCCTCCATCCACCTCATTTGTGAGGATTAGGGATTTTTTTTTGTTACGCTGGCTGAATAATAATATATTTATGTCCAGGCTCACACTCTACCGTCATTTAAGTATACCTAAAGACAAAACTTTTTTTTAGTTTTGTGTTGAGTGAGGACTAGTTGTCACCAGAGCAGTTGTTGTCCTTGCCTACCGGGCACTTTCCCTCCCTTCCTGCCCAGGCCAATTTTTAGCTTTCAGCGCTGTAGCATTTGAATGACAATTGCGCGGTCATGCAACACTGTACCCATTTTTATAATTTTTTTCACACAAATAGAGCTTTCTTTTGGTGGTATTTAATCACTACCAGGGTTTATAATTTTTTGCACTGTAAATGAAAAAAGAGCCAAAAATTTTAAAAGAAAAGGTTTTCTTTGTTTCTATGATAAAATTTTGCAAACATGTAATTTTTCTCCTTCCCTGATGTGCATTGATGAGGCTGTACTGATGGACACTGATAGGCAGCACTGATGGGCACTAATGAGGTGTTACTGATAGGTAGCACTGATGATGCAGCGCTGAAGAGGCGGCACTGATGGGCATTGATGAGGAGCCACTGATGATGCACTGATATGCAGTAATGATGGGCACTGATAGGTGGCACTGACTGGCGGCACTGACTGGCAGCACTGACTGATAACACCAACTAGAAGCACTGACAGATGGCACTGATGGGTGGCACTGCTGGGCACTGATGGGTGGCACTGCTGGGCAGCACTGATGGGCACTGATGGGCGGCACTGCTGGGCACTGATGGGCAGAACGTCTGGGCACTGATGGGTGGCACTGCTAGACACTGATGGGTGACACTGCTGGGCACTGATAATCAGGGCACTGTGGTTGTAAAGGCGCAAAGTTTTCTACCTTCATGCATTCTATTCACAAAGGTAAAAAACCTTTTGTATGTAGCAACACCCCTAGTCCCCTAATAATTACCTGAGCCTCATCTCAATCCAGCGATGGGTACGAGAGCCTTGGTCTCCCCCTTATCATTGGCTGAGACAGTAGCAGTAGCCATCAGTTCCAGCTAATGTCAATCACAGCCAGTGAACCAATGGGGAGAGAGCAGGGGTGGGGCATGTGAGAATGGACACACAAAGCAGTGGCTCAAGAGTGAGCCTGATTGAGTGCCCCCATAGCAAGCTGCTTGCCATGGGGGCACTAGACAGGAGGGAGGGACCTGGAGCACCAGCAGGGGACCCAAAAATAGGAAGATCCAGGCTGCTTTGTGCAAAAGCAGGTAAGTATAACATGTCTGTTTGTTTGTTTATTTAATTATTTTGTTATGAAAAAAAACATTAATATCACTTTAAGCTTTGCCATGACCACTAAACCAGAATTCCCGGTTAGGGTGGCTTCCTTCTTTTGCAGCATCCTATGGAGCCACCCTTGTATGCAGGGACTGGAGTTGTGTCTCTGAGTCAATAGTGGTACACAACTCCATCACCTAGAATGGCAAAGCACTCTCCTGCTCCTCCTCCCTTCTCCCTTCTCCACGTTAACTGACAGACTGTAGACTGCACTGCTCACTGTTAACACTTTCCTGTGAAGGTTCAGGGGAGCAGCAATGAGAGAGCAGGAGCCAGCAGTATTGAAAGTTGTAAATTACAAGTTCTGAGGTACGATTTCCATAAAATAATATAATGGAAAATGTTTCTTTTATTGTGCTCAATGTGTTAAGATAACAAACAATGCAGATAGTTTTTTTTACTTTAAACAGGCTTTTTGTGCTGGTATAGCGGGAGTGTGTGCTGGGGAATTTTTGTATTGTGCTTCTTATCACATGATTTGATGTGGTACAATTTGCCTGTCCCTGTGTGAAACACCCCAAGAAACTTACAGTTGGCAGATATGGGAACCTTAGCACCCTATTAAAATTGCATCCCACAGCACTGCACCCCAATAAAGCTGCGGGGTTTTTTACCTGGTTTTATGTTTCACAGCTTTCTAAATATGAAACATTTTTAGCCCGAAAAGGTAATCTCAACCCTTGTACAAATCCTCATACGTACCTGAGATGAAAATTGAAGAAATTGGTAAAAAGGAGCAAACTATTTCCAAGATTCTTAACTAGGTCAGTTTGGGGTTCTGCATATACCAGGGACATGTGTTTTCTAACATTCCTATGGCATGGCAGAGATTATGGGCTTTTGCACTCAGACATTTTTTAATCTGTCTTCCTGCTCAAAAACAAAGCAAGTGTTGCACATGGAATGATTCCAGCGATATTTGGTTAGTGACGCGAATGTTTGCAAATTCCTAAATTTCATTCAAGTCCACTTACTTGCTGGGCGCAGGAACAAAGCAAAATACAGATTGTTTGATTTTTCCTATTATTTTATATAGTTTTATATGACAAAAATATAAATATATATATATATATAGATAGATTACTATATATAATAAATACACTGCTCAGAAAAAGTAAAGGAACACTTTGAAAACACATCAGATCTCAATGGGGAAAAATCTCATGTTGGATATCTATACTGATATGGATGGGTAATGTGTTCGGAACATAAGGTGCCCCATTGTTTGATGGAAATGAAAATGATTGACCTACAAAGGACTGAATTCAAAGACACCCTAAAAATAAAAGTGAAAAAATGATGCAGCAGGCTAGTCCATTTTGCTGAAATTTCATTGCAGCAACTCAAAATCGTACTCTATAGTTTGTATGGCCCCCACATGCTTGTATGCATGCCTGACAACATCGGGGCATGCTCCTAATGAGACGATGGATGGTGTCCTGGGGGATTTCCTCCCAGATCTGGACCAGGGCATCACTGAGCTCCTGGACAGTCTGAGGTGCAACCTGGTGGCATCGGATGGGCCGAAACATAATGTACCAGTGGTGTTCTAATGGATTTAGGTCAGGCAAGCGTGGGGGCCAGAAGAAAACATACAGGTGGCACAAACACCTAGTACATTATCCAAAGTTTATTAAAAATATATATAAAAAGACAAAAAACATATTCACAAACATAGCATGTGTGTAAAGCCTACAGGACCATAGAGATGGCCACACGAATGGCAGAGTATCCGACTGATTGTGCAGTCGGCCTGCTGACGTGTTTCGTGGATGAATCACTTTCCTCAGAGAGTGGGGGCCATTCAATGGTATCAATTCCTTCATCCTCCAGGAACTGCCTGTATACTCTCATCACATAAGGCCAGGCATTGTCATGCACCAGGAGGAACCCAGGACCCACTGCACCAGTGTAGGGTCTGACAATGAGTCCAATGATTTCATCCTGATACCTAATGGCAGTCAGGGTGCCATTGTGTAGCCTGTAGAGGTCTGTACGGCCCTCCATGGATATGCCTCCCCAGACCATCACTGACCCACCACCAAAACGGTCATGCTGAACGATGTTACGGGCAGGATAACTTCTCTACGGCTTCTCCAGACCCTTTCACGTCTGTCACATGTGCTCAGGGTGAACCTGCTCTCATCTGTGAAAAGCACAGGGGGCCAGTGGTGGACCTGCCAATTCTGGTATTTATTGTCAAATACCAATCGAGCTCTATGGTGCTGGGCAGTGAGCACAGGGCCCACTAGAGGACGTCAGGCCCTCAGGCCACCCTCATGAATTCTTTCTCTGATTGATCAGAGACATTCACACCAGTGGCCTGCTGGAGGTCATTTTGTAGGGCTCTGGCAGTGCTCATCCTGTTCCTCCTTGCACAAAGGAGCAGATACCGGGCCTGCTGATGGGTTAAGGACCTTCTACAGCCCTATTCAGCTCTCCTAGAGTAACTGCCTGTCTCCTGGAATCTCCTCCATGCTCTGGAGACTGTGCTGGGAGACACAGCAAACCTTCTGGCAATGGCACGTATTGATGTGCCATCCTGGAGGAGTTGGACCGCCTGTGCAACCTCTGTAGGGTCCAGGTATGGCCTCATGCTACCAGTAGTGACACTGACCCTAGCCAAATGCAAAACTAGTGCAAAACAGTCAGAAAAGATGAGTAGGGAAAAAATGTCAGTGGCCTCCACCTGTAAAACCATTCCTGTTTTGGGGGTCGTCTCATTGTTGCCCATCTAGTGCACCTGTTGTTAATTTTATTAACACCGAAGCAGCTGAAGCTGATTAACAACCCCCTCTGCTACTTAACTGACCAGATCCATATCCCAGGAGTTTCATTGACTTGATGCTATACTCATTAAAAAGTGTTCCTTTCATTTTTTTGAGCAGTGTATATATTCTATTATTATAAAATGATGTTACTGTAAATCAATAGATAAATGAACAGCCATGTTGTATGATGTGTTGTATGAATATTCAAATGCAATATGGGATCAACTGGAGGTAAAACATGGAGCGCTTTAAAGTGGACCTGTCAACAGATATATTTTTGAACATTAAAGTAGTATTAAACCCAAAGCTAAAATGTAATATAATGCAGCTTACCAATCATTAGATGTGGTGGCTACAGTAGTTTTCCTTTTTTGTCTGCTTTCACCTGGTAATCTGGCCAGTAACGCAGCTCCTGTATTAGAGTACCTCCACTCTGGATGAATGAGCACAGGGGGCACCTTTGATCAGCAGAATTGTTAATCTGGGGGGAGGGGAGTGTTATGTGTACTCGCAGATTTAAATACACTAACAAATTGAACCCAAACTCTATCTAAAACTTTATGATAGTTACAGCACCATTTTTGTTCCTTTTGGGATAGGTTTTACATAATTAAAAGCTGATCATTGTAAGCAGCACTGTCAGTGCTATATAGTTTGTCTCAAATCTCTTACTGCTACATCTGCAGGACAGCTTGTTCTGTTGAAAAACAACAGACTTAATGGCTGGATCACCTGCTGCAAATAAAAGAAAGAAAGCCTAAATAAGAAAACTAATGCAGTTATGACATATAAAAATTGTTAAGCTGCAATATAATACATGTTTGCTTTTGGGTTTAATACTTAACTGCATGAATGTTGAGTAATGTGTACGTGTAACAGTTACAGGTATTTATTTCCTCTCACAAAGATCACAGTACACCTTCTAACAATGCCTTCATCTGATTATGTCCCTAGAAGGTAGGGGGCCATTTTTGTTAAGGCACCATCCAGTGTCACCATCTACTTCCTGGACCAAGATGATGAACCAGGGAAGACACATGAAAATCCTGGTGCCTTTGCAGTTCTTGGCTGTATTCACAAATGTCAGACACAGATCAGCCCCTGCTGCAGTCTGATCACTGGAGGAGAGGAGACTGAGGAAAGGCTTTCTTTTGTTTGTAACAGACTGAGGAGTCTATCTTAGCCTCAGCAAGGTCACTGTACTGGAGCTCAAAGACTGCTTTTAATACGCTTTATTGCAAAAAAAAAAATATATTGCTGCTGTATATTGTGATAAAAATGCATTCTTGGAAAATTGTAAAGTTCCAAAAAGTTTGACTTAAGTTTGGCTGATGTCATTCGGCCGGTCCAGGCTGGGAAAAGATCCCGACATTAAAGTCGGGATCCACCCTGAAGTCTAGAGCAGCACCTGGCTCAGCCTCTCAGCAGCTGCTGAGAGCCTTAGCCAGCCGCTCCTGCCCCTTCCACAGCCCAGCGATCCAGTGAGTGCAGGGGGCAGAGCAGAGAGCGGTGATCAGCTGAGAGCAGAGTGGCTGTGAGAACTCAGCGTTCATGTGATCGCTGAATTCTCACACTTAGACCAATGCTGCATCCACCTAGGTCAGTGGTCGGCAAGCCGCGGCTCGCGAGCCACATGCGGCTCTTTACACACTTTACTGCGGCTCTTCTGTGTGCCGGGCGCCCGCTCCCCTCCCTCCTCTCGGGCGGCCGCCCCAAAAGTCAGGACTCTGCAGCTAGCCCAGCAATGGGCAAACTACGTCCCGGCGGACCTTTTAATCCGGCCCGCGGAGCGTGGCAAACATTGGCTGTCAGGATGTAGGCGGGGCAGCGTGACGAACTCCTCTCCTCTCACAGTCCGCCCTGAAGACCGGAACAGCGCGGGAACACGGCGAGAGGAACGTGCGGAGCAAAGGTAAGTGAATTGACACAATATGGGGAATGAATTACTATAGGGGGGATGAATTACTATATGGGGGATGAATTACTATGGGGGATGAATTACTATATGGGGGATGAATTACTATGGGGGATGAATTACTATGGGGGATGAATTACTATATGGGGGATGAATTACTATATGGGGGATGAATTACTATGGGGGATGAATTACTATATGGGGGATGAATTACTATGGGGGATGAATTACTATATGGGGGATGAATTACTATGGGGGATGAATTACTATGGGGGATGAATTACTATATGGGGGATGAATTACTATGGGGGATGAATTACTATATGGGGGATGAATTACTATGGGGGATGAATTACTATATGGGGGATGAATTACTATGGGGGATGAATTACTATATGGGGGATTAATTACTATGGGGGATGAATTACTATATGGGGGATGAATTACTATGGGGGATGAATTACTATACGGGGGATGAATTACTATGGGGGATTAATTACTATATGGGGGATGAATTACTATATGGGGGATGAATTACTATACGGGGGATGAATTACTATATGGGGGATGAATTACTATGGAGGATGAATTACTATATGGGGGATGAATTACTATGGGGGATGAATTACTATATGGGGGATGAATTACTATGGGGGATGAATTACTATATGGGGGATGAATTACTATATGGGGGATGAATTACTATGGGGGATGAATTACTATATGGGGGATGAATTACTATGGGGGATGAATTACTATATGGGGGATGAATTACTATACGGGGGATGAATTACTATACGGGGGATGAATTACTATGGGGGATGAATTACTATATGGGGGATGAATTACTATGGGGGATGAATTACTATATGGGGGATGAATTACTATGGGGGATGAATTACTATGGGGGATGAATTACTATATGGGGGATGAATTACTATGGGGGATGAATTACTATGGGGGATGAATTACTATATGGGGGATGAATTACTATGGGGGATGAATTACTATATGGGGGATGAATTACTATGGGGGATGAATTACTATATGGGGGATGAATTACTATAGGGGGGATGAATTACTATATGGGGGATGTATTTTCAGTTTTAAAAATGTGGCTCTCAAAATAAATTTCAATCGTGGTTTTGGCGAGATTTGGCTCAGTTGAAAAAAAAGGTTGCTCACCACTGACCTAGGTGAGTATAATTGGGGAAAAAAAAGAAAGCCCAAACTTAAAGGTTGCTTTCACACTGCTTCATTGCAAAAATGCAGTAAACACCCATATGCATTTTTGGTGCATTGCACCTGTGAAAAAAGGACATGTGACTCAAAAACCACCCCAAAAATGCAACCACGGGTGCATTTTGCTGTGTTTTTGATGCATTTTACATTCATTTCAATGTGGAGGCACCAAACATGCATCATGCAGGACTTTTAAAAATGCAACTGACTGGTGCAAAGAGTTCCATAGGATTTAATGGTCATACATTTTTCTTCCGCTTTTGGTAAAGCAAAAACAGAAGAAAAAAATGATCAGTGTGAAAGGGCCCTTAGGGCGGCTACAGCACAGTGTACCCGCTGTTTTGGTGCGGGGTAGCTGCGCTTTGCTATAGAGGTTTATTATGTTTTTTTGCGATTTCTAAAAGTGCACCAAAATTCTGCAACATTATAGAAGTCTATGGCAAAGTGCAACTAACCCACACCGGTACCAGGGGCGGACTGACAACTCATGGGGCCCCTGTGTCCTTGCCCAAACTCAAAAAAGCCTATGAAAAAGGTACCAGGGGCATCTCATGGGGCCCCCTACTGACTCCGGGCCCTCGGGCAGTGCCCGAGTTTCCAAATGGTCAGTCCGCTCCTGTTGGGTACACTGCGCAGAGGCCAACATGCGGTGGTTCAGTGTGAGGCCACCCTAACACCTATTGTGCACATAAATAAATATACATGAAATGCTGCAATTTGCATATTGCACTGCACCTTCCAAACCTTTAATATATTTTATAAAAAATACAGTCTGCCTTGGACAATTAATGCCCAACTCCAAGATATTGGCACCCCTCCCACCCCCTCTAACTGCTGGTACGAAAAAAAAATATCCAAATGCCCATTTTACTTAGCTGAAGCCACCGTCATATGAAAATCCTTCTCTCTTCTTCAGTTTACTTCCTAGGATTCTTCAGGTGCTCCTATTGGTGGAGGTGATACCTCCAGCGCCAGATATTCTCTCATAGGCTCCAGAGGCAGGAGAACTCACAGGGGCAGTGAGGGGACCAGTGCCCTTGAAGATGAGGAACAAGGAAAAATACCATGTCCCCAGGGCAGGATATTAGCTTGGCTCATAGCTAAAACTGTGACTTTGATCCATTACTACATTTCAGGATGGTTTAAGAAGAGGTGTTTGGAACCTGGACTGAGGAGTAAGGTAGTTGACAGGGGCGGACTGACTATTTGGAAACTCGGGCACTGCCCGAGGGCCCGGGGTCAGTAGGGGCCCCCATGAGATGCCCCTGGTACCTTTTTCATAGGCTTTTGGGCAAGGACACAGGGGCCCCATGATCCCCTATTGCCCGGGGGCCCCATGATTTGTCAGTCTGCCCCTGGTAGTTGATGAACAATGCACTATTTAAATGTCATTTTTGCCTGAAATTGGGCTTTAACAATGTGAAAACGTTGTATTATTACCCCATGTCACTAGGAGTGTACTTCCTGCAGGCAGTGCTTGTATAACTCCCACAAGTGAGCGCAGAGAGGCCACTCCAGGTGGAAACATGTGAACAGTTAATCATGAGCTCACCACTGCTGCCTTGCACCTTCACTAAGGTGCTTGTCTGAGAGCGTTTTCCACAGCGCCTTTTTTTTCCAGTTCTCTTGTATAACTCCCACTGTCTCTACTTCTTGTGTCAATGATCACATTCAAACTTCTGAGACAGGTCTAAATCTGATTGGTGGCTGTGAGAAACTTCATATTGTGGCCATTTTTTATATCAAGAATTCTGTATGTCAGACTTATGGAAACCTGCTATGTGTATTCCAGCATCACAAGCAGTCATGTTCCAGGATCACTGGTATACTCAGAAAAGGGACTGGTTGGCCAATGCCTGGATGGAAAGTACTAAGCAGTAAGTTGTGCTTTCTGTACACATCTCAATATTTCATTTTTTTAAATTTGACTTAGTGTACATTTGACAAATGCAGAGTAATATTAAAAATGTTTTATGTTGTGTGTTTCTATTTGTGACCAGGTGCAGGAACCATGTTTGGTAGATCTAATGTACAGAACACAAAGTTATGAAGGAGGCATAAACAAGGCAGAAGACAAGGCCACAGGAAACATAAGAATGAGAATTCTAATGATCAAAAGAACAAATTGGCAGCATGGCTTTCAACCGTTGTGAAGACAACTGTATTATCATGGCTGATGCAGTGAGTACTTGTGTGGAGGTGCAGAGTGGTGCAAGCGGTAAATATATATAGCATCTTTATTTGAAGAAGAAGTGTGGCCTTGCTGGTCCAGTCCCAAGAGCAGAGACTGCTTCCAGGAAAGAAGTCCCTACCTTTTCCTTCCTCATCAGGAACCTTTGCCTACCGCTGTTTACTCTCCCTAACAAGCAGGGTCTCTCTCCTAGGCACTCTCAACAAAGCACACCAATACCCAGGGGCAAGGGTCACATGGCCACTGCATAGCCAACCAGATCACTGCTCCATTGACCCAAGAAACCATAGAGAAACCATGTTTCCCTTGAACTTCCTCTCCAGCCTGTGGTGCCATTCAGATTGAGTGATATCTACAGTGGAGAACACAGACTGCACCTGCCTATATGCTTCCTTCCCAATATGACACATGGGCATGTGTCATATTTCTGTTGTCCAAAGTGGACCCTTAGCCTGTCTTATAGTGTGCTGTGCATTCCCTGGCACTAGTATCTTTATGTTTTAGACATAATCTCCATCAACAGCTGGTTTAGAAAGGACCTTATTCATCACCTAGTAGAAACCAGCAATAATCTATGAAATAGTGTACCCATACAAGTACAATTGCATACTGTATGTCCATGCTGCCTCTCCCTTACCCTTATTGAGGCCATAGACGGGTCAAAAATCCACCGATTTTTCAGCCGAAAAAAAAAATTGGCTGATTTTCGCACCGATAGTGGGCTAATTGGTCGTCCGGTTTTTGGCACATTTTTTTCATCGATAAAGTTGGAAACAAATTGGCCGATTTTCCCGGCAATGATGGGCAAATCGGCCGATCGTTTTACCGATAAAAAGTCTGCACATGAGCCATGACCTGCAAGAAGAAGAAAGAGAAAAATAAGAAGAAGAAAAAGAAGAATTCCAGTCTGCTATTATATTGAACATGAAAAAGTATTGCGGTTGCAACAATGTATCTATTTGTATCCGAATAAAAACATCTGTATCCGAAATGGATACAAATGGATACATTGTTGCAACCGTAATACTTTTTCATGTCAAATATAATAGCGGACAGAAGTAATTAAATGCCGGCCGTAGATGGGGCGAAAATCGTCCGATTTTTTTTTACCATTGGTGGTAACGTTAGCCTATTGACCAATTTTTTTTTTTTTTTTCTAAACGGATGGTTTTCGACCTGTCTATGGCCTGCATAAGTCCTTTTCAAGCTACCTCTGTATTGCCTGTGCCCCGATGCCACCATTTTGAAAATATACATCATGCTTATAAGGTTGCTTTCCTGTGCGCTGTACGTCCCAGAACATGCCCCCCGCACACCCCCAGCGGAATGCACCCGGCGTTGTCTGTGACCGCTGTGTCCTTTGGACACAACTGATCACCTTACATGATAAAAGGCCAATCACAGCGGCCTTTTACCATGTGATCAGCTGCATCCAATCACATCTGACTACCATATAAATACACTTGCCGGTTATCAGCAGTACTTTTCTCACACTGTCACAGCGTGAGGAAAGTACTGCCAATAACCGGCAACTGTCAAAGGAGACATCTACATTGATAATCGGGGCACTGATCAGTGCAGCCAAAAAAGTACCCAACAGTGCTGCCTATCAGTGCCCAAAAGTGCTGCCCATCAGTTCTGCCAACCTGTGCCTGTCAGTGCTGTCAGTCAGTGCCATACAGTGCTACCTATCAGTGCCCATCATTGCCGCCTATCAGTGCCCATCGGTGCTGCATATCAGTGCAGTATCATCAGTGCCTACACATCAATGTCCACCAGTGCTGCCTCATCAGTGCCCATCTGTGCTGTCTATCAATGCAGCCTAATCAATGCACATCAGTGAAGGAGAAAAATTACCTGTTTGCAAAATGTTATAATAGAATCAAATAAAACTGAAAAAAAACCTTTTTGCTATTTTTTCGTTTATAGTGCAAAAAAGAAAACACCCAGTGGTGATTAAATACCACCAAAAGAAAGCTCTATTTGAGCAAAAGAAATGATAAAAATTTCTAATGGGTACAGTGTTGCATGACCGTGGAATTGTCATTCAAAATACAACAGCACTGAAAGCTGAAAATTGGCCTGGGCAGGAAGGGGGTAAAAGTGCCCGGTAGGCAAGTGGATAAAGCAGCAACATAAAAGCCTACTTGACTGGTCCTTGACTGGTCCTTGACAAAGCCTGGGCACACTTTAGGATAACCAGAACAGAAGATGACGTTCAGCAGAGTAGATTGTTTTTGACCAGATTGGGTCTAATTCCTGTACATGGATCTGCCACCTAATATAATTCAGATCATACAGACATGTCTGACTGCCATTGTTGGTCTAGGAACAGCATTTGCCTACCACTGGTGGCACAGAGGGTCCATGCAAACCTGTGACACCACAGTTCTCTTTGAAGTGATGTGTGAACAGGTCTGGGAAAATGTTATGTATTTCTTTCACAGGCCAAGTGATAACCTACCATGTGCAGGATATGATACAGGGCCAGATGCCCTAACACTGGACTTTGCCTGATAAGATAATAAGTCTAGGGAAAAGATCTCTGTTGCTCATTTCTGCAGCTGAGATTCTTTCCTTTGTATTGTGTGTATTCTTCTTTTCATGTGTAGATGATTGTGTGTATAAAGACTGGGACACCTGAGATTTAACTTTTTTTAGGGCGGTGGGGCAAATATAGCTTTATCATAGTTACATAGTTTGTCTAGCTGAAAAAAGACAAAAGTCCATCCAGTTCAACCAAAAAACTTATAATCCTTACCCACAGTCGATCCAAAGGAAGGCAAAAAACCCCAGCAAAGCATGATCCAATTTGCTCCTGCAGAGGAAAAAATTCCTTCCTGATCCCCTAAGAGGCAATCGGATATTCTCTGGATCAACTTTACCTATAAAATGTTATATCCAGTTATATTCTGTGTATCTAGGAAAGAATCCAGGCCTTTTTCAAAGCAATCCACTGAGCTGGCCAGAAACAACTCTTGAGGGAGTCTATTCCACATTTTCACAGCTCTTACTGTGAAGAAACCTATTTAGAGATTAAATCTCTTTTCCTCCATACGTTAAGAGTGCCCCCTTGTCCTCTGTGATGACCATATCAAGAATGCAAAGATGCTTCTCTTTTTTTTAATCAGGCCAAAATGGCAGTGAATTAAAAATAAAATGTATTACTTAAAACAAAACTTGGGAGTCTATTTATAAAGGTTTTCACAGAACTTTCTCCAAGAATTCTCACATTTTCTCAAGTGAATCCAACTAGAAAATGGCAGAAAGCTGTGGGAATCTTTTGAAATAACCTTTATAGATAGACCCCTTAATTAAATATACCTGGGAAAACGAAACCAAAATGTATATATAAATTCTCTTCTCTATAACGTGTGTATATGGTTCACTTGTTTGGTCCATGAAAATGGCCCACAAACAGGCTAAGAAATAAAATTAAAATCCAAACTCTAAAATGACCTCATCTCTAGGGATCACAAAAAGCAATCAGAAGCCTCTTGTAAAAAGAACACGTTAAATACTTACCTTTCTGGTGGGCAGCAAGTCCATTCTTCACAGCATTCCTGAGATATGAGCACTACCACTCTCCTACAGGTCTGGGTGATTTGGATAGAGTGCCCCACACTGGACACAGTATCATCGTTACCTCTGCAGATACAGTTCCTCTTTCAGAATGTGTTTTTTTCCTAAACGTACAAATTAAAAGGAGGTTAATGGAAACCCATATTGTGCCCTTCAGCTGTACCTAAACAACTCATCTTGCAGTCAATGCTTCAAGTTTGACCTGACCATCTTCAGGGCAAGTTCTCACAAGTGTGCTGCAAAGAGATGTACGTATATACTTGTTGTCTTGGCTAAGATAATAGGTGCCTTGCAGAGGATGAGATGGAGTGGCTTATCAACAAAGAACAATAGCGCTAGGAACAGGTTTACTAATCTTCCCGATTAAGGCCAGCCATACATTGATCGAAACTTGGCTGGTTCAGAAGGGACCAAACGAATTTTGATTAATGTATGGGCAGGCTGGTCATACAGAAGTCAATCTACCAATCAATTTCTGTACAACCACTCTGTCGGGTTCTTTCCAATCAATCAGTGCTGTCATGTATAGCCAGCAGCACTGATTAGTAGGGTAGCACAGTGGCTAAATGGTTAGCACTTCTACCTGGCAGTACTAGGGTTGTTGGTTTGAATCCAAGCCATGGCACCACCTGCCTGGAGTTTGCATGTTCTCCCTTTGCCTGCGTTGGTTTCCTCCCACACTCCAAAGACATGCTGGTAGGTTAATTGGATCCTGTTTAAATTGGCCCTAGTATGTATGAATGTAAGTTAGGGATCTTAGATTGTACAGCCCTTGAGGGTTAGGGACTGATGTAAATGTACAATATATACAGTGAAGGCAATAAGTATTTGATCCCCTGCTGATTTTGAATATTTGCCCACTCACAAAGAAATCATCAGTATAAAAATCGAATGGTCGGTGTATTGTAACACTGAGAGACAGAATAGCAACAAAAAATTAAAAATAAATGCATGTCTAACAAATTATGCACTGGCGTCTCAATACGTTTGGCAATATAGTGTATCATAACCATATTAGAATTATATTAATTACATGTACAGTAAAAGGCTTGAAAAGCCTACAACTGGCCATATACCAGTAGAACTATGTTCAAACATTCATACAGAAATTCAGCAAAATCATTCATCAGAGCATTTCATCAAAACCATCATGGACTCAACAATTTTCATATGAAAATCCAGAAAACTGTTGTTCATTTGCCATGCCAATTACAAAATGTATGATTATACCTGAATGAAAATCACAGTCAGAAGTAGAATTTTATTGTTTCAAGAAAAAAATGTCATCCCTCTCCTTTGATTTTCTTTGTCAAACATTAACTAATTGAAAATATAATTAATGTTTTTGAAACACATTTTATTAACAAGATTTTACTTATATATGACCACCTTTAGGCTACAAATTATATTCCAGGCAGATATGAAAGGCACAAGTGAATGCAGTTCTACATTCATTAATACATCATTGAATATACTTTTTAAGCAAGCAGTGTAAGTACCTGAATTTAACTTGGTTTTGTAATTCTGTTTAACCAAGATTGTGACCAATGGAGGCTTGCCAGGCAGCAAATCCAACCTCAGTCAAACTGGCCATACAGGAATCAAATTTTGGTCATTTTCTGCTGAATCGGACAATATTTGATCTGTGGTTAGCCTTGCCACCACCAAGCAACTCAACACACTTTGCTATAAGGATAGAAGGAGTCAAGCGTACAAATTGTTGGTCAAACAGTAACTGTAGCCAAGCATTTAGAGTCACATTTCAGGTCTATTTGTATATCTGCCTGAAGTTTAGCTTTAAAGCTGTCAATAAATGAACACTCAAGAGCTTTCCATCACAGTCAAATATGGAACACATTTGTCCACTCATTATGATAGCCAAATCTTGGAGATGAGGAAGTTAGGGTGTATGGTAATCCTCGTCATATGATTTGGGAGCCATTGAGAACACTCATTTAAGAGCCTCATACAGGTACTGATGTGCCCTCAGACAGATAAATATTCCATCTGGAGTATTCATTATCCAACTTAATATTGCTCTTCCTTAAGAATCAAGAGTAAAGTTTCTTTGCTGATAAGCTATACATAAATGGGCATCTTTAAACTGTCAGCTATTTGGTTCAGAATGATCTTTTCCTAGTTATATGCCAGAGTGTGAACCCAGCAGGTTTCCAGGATCCAATACAATTCCTATTGTGTTTTACAACTCAATAAAGATCACCCTGCAGACAAAACAATAACAGATATCTGAGCATGGTGGGAAAGTAGTATGGAGCTCTAAAAGAAAAAAATGAAGGGACATTTTAGAACTTTAGATATCGTGATTGTCGCTTGTATTTCTGGGATCCAATTCTCCTTCTCTCTCAATGAGTCTTTAAAATACATTTATAGGGTTAATATGGTTGTTCGTAAACCCTTTTGAAGGTTCGTATGTTTGGGTTTAGGAAGATGGCCCGGCCCTGCTCTGGAACAATTGCAGGATGTGACTCCGCTGAGTCCTAGCAGTTGACTTCCCTACCGATAACAAGATGGGACTGCAGACTAATGACAGTGACGTAGATGATGGAGCAGAAACACACCGTGGCATGTTACGTGCGGAGTGATCTAATGGCTGCAATGTTTGAAATGGGTTAAAAGGCCACTTACACAGTGACATGGAGATGTGACACTGCTTTTCTCCTTTGTATAGTAGACATGCTAAGGCACAAGCATCAATAGGGATAAGCAGGAACTTGCCTATTGTACTCATGGATTACAATTGTCACAATGCCAATATAGCCACAGCTTTTTAATGAGTAATCATCATTTGTACTTTTTGGACCACTTGTGGCCTTTAAACTGCATGCATGCCCTTCCTAAAAGTGGCAATAAACTGTCCAAATTGTATAGATTTGGTACGGATTGGGGGGCACACTATTCTTTTTTTATTGGGTTAAGAGTCCACTATGAAATTTGGGGGGGACCTCACATAATCTTTTTTCGCTTTTTAACAGCATGGTTGCTTGCTATGGGACATCATTAAGACCAACAAACATGCCATTTGTTGGTTGCATTGGTTGCTAGGACTCAGATGGCTGCCTGCACTGCACCCTTGGAGGCCAGTGTCCTAGTAACCAATGGGGGGGGTAAGTGGATGTACAGCTCTGAGTGGGAAGCTGTGACATTTAGTGGCAATAGTAATACTTATGGCTAATACAGCAACCAGACATTCGCTTTGGCAGGCAGGTGAAGAGGGTATTTTATTTGCCATTGTGTGAATAGCTAGAGTTCATAGCCAACCCTATGTTGCCACAAACTTGAATCTCATCCCTACCTGGGACAGTTATTTTGAAACTTTTTTCTTAAACTGGTCCTAGATTGTAAGCTCCAAGGAACAGGGTTCTCTTAACCCTCTTGTATTGAACTGTATCGTTGCTGTATTGTCTCCCGTTATATTGTAAAGCGCTGAGCAAACTGTTGGCGCTATATAAATCCTGTATAATAATAATAATAATAGATGGGTTTGGTCAGCAGGCTGAACAAAAAAAAAACAAATTCCTCTATACACACAATCAAGGTGGATAGGGGAATCCTCCCTCCCCAGACATTGTATTCTAATAGTGAGGACTCTCTGCTGTCAGAATACACAGATCAGTGGCCATCAGCCCATTGGTCACTGATCGAGAGAAATTTTCCAACAAGCCCATTCAACAGAAAATTATAGTTAGATCAACTTCTGTTGAGCAGCAGCAGCCACACATGTGTAGGCAGGTGCAGTCTACAATCTCCACTGCAGATGATGCTTGTATATAGCGGCACTGCAACTGGAAGAGGAAGTTGGAAGAAACTGGATTTCTCTATGGTTTCTTCAGCTGCCTGGAGCAGTGATCCAGTTAGATGCGCTTGAACCAGGTGACCCTGGCAGCCATCTTGGGTCTTCCAGAGTCTTTTAATGCCTCTGCCCCTGGATTTTACTATGAATTTTGTGAGTGGCTAGTGTAGGGACAGAATACCCATCTGTCAAGGACAGCACTAGCGATAGGAGAGGTTCCGGAGAAGTAGAGAAAGAGTAGGGCCTGTGTCTGCATTGGCAGGAAACTCCCCTTTGGTTTGGATCGGGCAGGCCGCACTCTCCTTGACAACAGCTGTTGGCATCTTGGGCCTACACACAACTGACTCCACTCTGAACTGTTGTAAGAGTCCCAGTCCAGTAAGCCTCCCAGCAGGGCTTCTTTGTACTGGTTTTCAAGTTCTGCAATACATCATAATCTAGCAGTTCATAACTGTGTGCACTTCATGCTAAAGCGCCATGCTACACTTACCCCACCTACCAACACATAGATCAAAATTTGACCAGTCCCTGCTGAACCGACCAAACTTCATTCCATCTGTGGTCAATTTAGTGTTGATTAGAAACAAAAGACTCTTTGCAGTGATGATTAGTAGGTGGAGATCATGTAATCTAGGCTGCCAAAGCTTTAACCTCCTTAGCGGTATTCCCGAGTGTAGCTCGGGGTAAAATTTCTATACCAAAAGCGGTAACCCCGAGCTACACTCGGGTTTACCATGTGGCTCTGTTCTGGGGGTCCCTGCAGCACTTACCTTGTCCTTCGCTCCCGCGATGTGTCCCCTGCGGCATCCCCGGCTATCTCCTCCGGCCGATGCCGGCATCCGGCTTCTGTGTTCCGGTCCCTGTGATGTCGGGACGTACGGGCGCCGGAACCGGCGGGAAATTTGAAATTTTTAAAAAATGGCATTTTTGCTGTCATTGCTGTTTCAATGCATTTCACATATATTTTGTCCCTAATGCTTTTTCCTGTGCCCTGCCTGCATTTTGAATGTTCTTTCTGCCTGGAAACTGAGAAAAGTCCATGGCGTCCAAAAAGCATCCCTTTACGTCAAAAGCGGTTTTAGACCGGCTAGAGAACAGTGATAGTAAATCAGAACCACTTGCAGAATTGAGTGATAATGATTTGTTGGGAAATTCATCATCAGACACTGAAAACGATTTTGCGACTTTGCTCAGCGATGTGCGAATTTGCCTCTGTATTTCAAATTTCAGTGTTTTTGGTTTGATTATATTATTGAATTAAATTTATTATTATTATATTATTATTTTTTATGATTATTTATTAAATTATAATTTATGATTTCGTGTTTCAAATTTTATCATATCCGGGATGTTTAATAGACTCTTGTTCGGACAGATTTCAGTGAGTTATTCCTAAAAATTACAGCCTACAATAAAAAACTACATATTTCCATGCAAAAAAATGGTACCGCTTTCAGCACAAAAAATCGGAAAGAATCATACCGCAGAGGAGGTTAAGACACATGAATGGGTTTTAGAACAGTAATATTTTAATCACGATAGAACAGACATATTTTTTTTTTTTTAAATAATAGTATGAGTAGTTTATATTGTCATTGGGCCATTAACTGCCGAATACTACACACACACAGGATGGTTACAAAGCAATGCATTAATGCTGTACATAGAATGCATTTATAACAATGGCTTCCAGTTAGGGATGCACTGAAAGATCGGTGGCCGAAACGTTTTGGCCATAAACACCCCTTTCGGCCGTCGGCCGAAATGAAAAAAAGCATCGACACAGGTGCCGAAAATACCCCACCTCTCAACGCCACCCACCTGCCGATTGGTAGTTGTCAGCCTTACCTGAGAAACCATCAAGCGATCCTGGCGCTGAGCATAGAGATGAGGGAAGGAAAGATGCCTCCACTTTTCTCTATGCCCTTGGAAGACCGGAGCGATGTCACTTACGGTTCCGGCCATTCTTTTTTTTAAGCACTAGATCAATGCTTTTTTTGATCCAATGCTTTACATTGCAGAGAAGAGATGTGGGGTCTTATTGACTCCATATCTCTCCATATAGAGGGCCTGTCACTAATTATTTTTATCACATGGGATGCAAGCATTTCTTGTGATAAAAATAAAAGTGATTTAATTTTTTTTTACAGGGACAGTGCGAAAAAAAACCCCATTAAATATATTTTTAAAAAAAAGTTTAAGGTGCCCCCGTCCCCTGTGCTCACACTTAGTGGGGAACGTATACATAGGCCATGCCCACATATGTAAATGGTGTTCAAACCACACATGTGAGGTATCGCCATTAACGTCGGAGCAAGAACAATCATTTTAGCACTAGACCTCCTCTGTAACTTTATACTGCTAACCTGTAGACATTTTTACAGCATCACCCAGGGAGAATTTTAAGTACCGCAGTTCCACGCCATTCCACGAGCGTGCGCAATTTTAAAGCATGACATGTTGGGTATCTATTTACTCGCCGTAACTCATTCTCTTTCATGTTTTACAAAAAAATTGGTGTATATTTATTGTTTTTTTAGTTTTTTTTTAATCAAAGTGTTTTTGTTTTCAAAAAAATATAAATTAATTTTTAAAAACTTTGCATTTCAGTTTCGGTTTTTGGCCAAGTGCATTTTGAATTTTCGGTTTTGGCATCAAAATTTTCATTTCATCATGCACCACTACTTCCAGTACAGGGCTGACAGTGAGAGACCTCTTTGAAATCAGCGAGGTATTCTCACTGATAATGAGAAAATGTTTAAATGTCACACGTGCAGCTATTAGTATAGCTGTCTCATTAAAGCCATCTAAATGACAAAGGCACAATGCAGTAACGAAGGTGGAGAGTGTACAGAAATGGGTTTATTGCAATGTTGTGGTTTTTTGATGTCTAAACAGTTTTGAAGTTTCAAAGAGAACTTGGGGTTTCTAGTGTAATCACAAACCCTGTAATTTCACTGAGGGAAGATGAATGAGGACGGAGGGTTATAGGACAGATGTATTTGCAGGCCATTGAAGTGCCCTTGTAAAGAAAATCCCAGGCTGTGTTGCTGCATTGTTTAATTGAAAGACCCTGACGCTGTAGAGGATGATGTGTGATGGCGGGAGGATTAGACAAGGAATGATGTCAGAGACAAGGACACAGGAAGATGTGATGGCAGGAAACAAAGATAAGATTGTAACAAGGCACAGGAGAGAAGGAACAGGACAATGAATGAGAAAAGACACAGGAAGACTTGACAGGGATGGCAGGATAGGGTGCTTGGGCATCTGATGCTGGCAAAATGTGGACTTCCCCATGATTATGTGCCACACACAAGGACCAAGTCATCAAATTATTATACATAGTTACATAGTTAGTCTGGCTGAAAAAGACAAAAGTCTATCCAGTTCAACCAAAAAACAAAGTTATAATCCTATACCCACAGTTGATCCAGAGGAAGGCAAAAAAACCCAGCAAAGTATGATCCAATTTGCTCCTGCAGGGAAGAAAAATTCCTTCCTGATCCCCCGAAAGGCAATCAGATATTCCCTGGATCAACTTTACCTATAAATGTTAGTATCCAGTTATATTCTGTGTATTCAAGAAAGAATCCAGGACTTTTTTGAAGCAATCCACTGAGCTGGCCAGAACCAACTCTTGAGGGAGTCTATTCCACATTTTCACAGCTCTTACTGTGAAGAAATCTTTCTGTGTTTGGAGATTAAATTTCTTTTCCTCCAGACCTAAAGAGTGTCCCCTTGTCTTCTGTGATGACCTCAGGATGAATAGCTCTACACCGAATTCACTATATGAACCACTGATGTATTTATACATGGAGATCATATCCCCCCTTATGTATTATACATGGAGATCATATCCCCCCTTATGTATTATACATGGAGATCATATCCCCCCTTATGTATTATACATGGAGATCATATCCCCTCTTATGTATTATACATGGTGATCATATCCCCCCTTATGTATTATACATGGAGATCATATCCCCCCTTATGTATTATACATGGTGATCATATCCCCCCTTATGTATTATACATGGTGATCATATCCCCCCCTTATGTATTATACATGGAGATCATATCCCCCCTTATGTATTATACATGGAGATCATATCCCCCCTTATGTATTATACATGGTGATCATATCCCCCCTTTATGTATTATACATGGTGATCATATCCCCCCTTAATCTCCTCTTCTCAAGAGAGAATAATTTCAGTCCCTCTAATCTTTCCTCATAGCTGATCTCCTCCATGCCTCTTATCAGTTTAGTTGCCCTTCTCTGTACTTTCTCCAGTTCCCCAATGTTCTTTTTGTGAATTGGTGCCCAAAACTGAACTGCATATTCCAGATGAGGTCTTACTAATGATTTGTACCGGGGGAAATGATATCTCTCTCTCTGGAGTCTATACCTCTTTTAATACAAGAGAGGATTTTTGATTCTTCATGACACCTTATCAACAGTAGGAATTAATCAATGTAAGGGGAAAAAAAGAGAAATAATTCATTGTGCCGGCAAGTCCAACCACTTTTTACTGTTTGCAGCAGTGTTTTTTAATCTGGGGTGCTGCCAGCATGAGACCCAGTCTGACCTGGATCAGCGTCATGAGCTGCCATGGTGATGGCAGGCTAACTAGCTGCACCATTACAACCGATGACGCTCTAGGCATCATTTGTTGCTTTAAAGCAGGGTTCTCCAAACTTAACAAACGAAGGGCCAGTTTACTGTCCTTCAGACTTTAGGGGGGCAAGACTGTGGTCAGTAGCAAGAGAAAATGTCCTGGTATCAGTGGGAGTAAACAATGCCTCATCATTGGTATTAACGGGAGATATAGTGCCCCATCACTGGCATCAATGGGAGGAACAGTTTCCCATTGTTGGTGTCAGTGGGAGGAATAGTGTCCCATTGTTGGTATCATTGGGAGGAATAGTGCCCCATCATTGGTGTCAGTAAAAGGAATAATGCCCCGTTATTGGTGTCAGTGGGAAGAATAGTGCCCCATCTTTGGTGTCAGTGGGAGGAATAATGCCTTATCATTAGTGTCAGTAGAAGGAATAGTGCCCTATCCTTGGTGTCAGTGGGAGGAATAATGCCCCATTATTGTTGTCAGTGGAAGGAATACTGCTCTATCATTGGTGTCAGTGGGAGGAATAATGCCCCAATATTGGTGTCAGTGGGAGGAATGGTGCCTTATCTGTATGATTGGGAAGCTCTGTGATGGGGGGCTGTGTGATTGGGGAGCTCTGGGATGGGGGCTGTGTGATTGGGGGCTCTGTGATAGGGGACTATGTGTTTGGGAGGCTCTGTGATGGGGGGATTGTGTGGTTGGAAGCTCTGTAATGGTGGCATGTGTGATTGGTGGGCTATGTGGTGGGGGGACTCTGAGGTGATTGGACCTCTGATGTGATTAGGGGACTCTGTGGTGATAGGGAGGCACTGATTGATGGGGGCTCATCCATATTGGGTCTTCGATTTTATGGGTGCTCTTTTGTTTATGAGGGCCTCTAAAGTATAGGTGGGTTCTGATGTGATTAAACCTCTGGTGTGAAGGGGTGATTTTGACAAGCAAGATAGACCTCTGACATGATGGGGGACCTCTGATGTGAAGTTCATTTTATCAAGTATAAAACAACAGCAGAGAATTCTATGAGGCCTCCCCCCCCAAAAAGAAAAGAAGGGGAAGGCAATCACGGAACAAAGGGGACTTTAAAGGTGCTGTATTTACCACATGCAAATCCCAAAATATAATATAAAAGCAATATTTATTGATACAGGTTAAAATAAAATCTCAAAGTTATATGCCAACAATCCATTTCAGCTACAAATGTATATTAAAAATATGCAGATTTTGAAGTGAGAGTATGAAGAATCGATGCGTTTCGCACAAATGAGAGCTTCTTCAGGATCCACTTCGTTCTATAGGTTATAGTAACATTGTAGGATGATAAATTACATAATTCATAATTAATATAGAGCTCACACAACAAAAAACAATAATGCTGAAAACATCCATAACAATGCCTATATAGATTGTAATATATCATATTTTGGATCACCATAACAACCCCAGAGAAGGAGAAAAAACAAACAAACACATAAACCAACAAAATATTACCTCTCAATGGATAGTACCATATAGACAGCTTGAGGGGACAGCAAAATAGAAGGGGCCACAGAAAAGTAAAAAAAAAAGGGAAAAAAATGAAAAACACCAAATTAAAATACAGCTTGAAAGAAAAGACTACCGTACCCAAATTAAAAAATTATCAAGAGGGTACCCTGAGATCACTAAATACCAACCATCAAAAGAGAAAGGAATATCCCCCATGTAAGTGGCCTGACAAATGTAGTCATCTGAGGAATTATTAATTTTACCAAGGTGGTTGTGTGCATTATCCCAGACTTAGGTTTCCCATTGAGAAGTAACATTTATGTTTTTTACATTTTAGACTAGGGGACCCTGAGATTTTGCTTACTTTTAAAGGGTGCCATGACCAAAAAATGTTGAGAAATGCAATCCTTGTCTACAGCCTTATTACTTAAAGGCATACGCCCTTTTCGTACCATGTTTACATTATACATATTTAGGGTGTAACATTAAAGATGATCTCTTTCCCAAACCTCCCACTATGAAACAGCCTCTCCCCCATTTTAAATGAGTCATAGGGTGCTTTTCCCTTCAGCAGTCAGTTTTTATATGTAGTGCAGCTGTAGAGGCTATCTGCTACAGGGTCCTCTGAATGGGAAGACTACAAGTCACATTTGCCACTGGGACCAAGAGACTCACAGATCGCACAGACACAGGTGAGGTGCACTTGTAATCCATTGTTCAGTTCCTCCAATCTTAAAAGGGGTTGGTGGTAAAACATTAAGGAGCCTGTGCAGCTTATGCCAGTGGTGATCAAAAAATAAAAAATGTAAAAAAGATGGACATCACAGAAAGCAAGATATCATGAAAGAAAAAAATATTTACCTGCTGAAGCCCAGTCTATAAAATGTTTTTCCTTCAATGGCCTGAGTAAGCACCTAGGTAAGGAAAATACTGATCACTGTCAGCAGAAGCTTCAAAGGTCACACAATAAGTACCAAGGGGTCACATGCAGCCACTGGGCTACAGGTTGGACATCAGGAACTTATACTAATTTTCCTTTCAGGTAACCATTGCTCCATTCACAGCTGGAAATGGGAAAAGACCTGTGTAAGTTCCAAATGAATCTTAGTCTCAACATGGCCTTATGTGACAGCACTGGCCAACCACCAAGTAAGTGACAACTGGCAGAATAGATAATGAGTCACATTTTAACCAAACCTACAAGTACTAGGCATTTTTGTTCATTCTTAGTGGCAAACAGGGTAGCTGGGGAGCAGAGGTAAGGTGAGTAGACTCTGCTGCAGGAGCAGCATTCAAGCGAACCTTTTCCCTTATCCTGCATGGTCAATGCACAAGTTCACGAATATTTTGGCTTAGTTAAACAGCTCCTAGATACAGTATATCTGGTAGTAGTTAGTTGCATGCAACTGCATTTGTTCTGTAATTCTGAGGATGTGTCACCACATTCAATTGGCTTCTCAACACTAATTTGAGGAAGCCACCTTAACAGTTATGCCAATGTTCCATATCTCTCTAGGCATACAAGTGGGAAGGACTATCAGTAGACTGTCTTTTTCTGTTGTCGTAAAATACTATAAATGTAGGAAACCCTTCTGTTATTGGCAACAGCACTCTTTGGGTTCCATCCCTGATTACAGGTGGTAACGGGCATTGAGGAAGAAAAGAGATGGGACTTTAAACGTACCACAAAGAGATCATATACATATATATAAATAAAACACCAGCAATCCTTATTTTTACATTTAAAACATAATTAAAATGCAACCACATCCAGTGTATAACATATACATAAAGCATCCATTTGGTATATATTTTGGTGTTATGGATCAACGTTTGCAAGAAACTTACTTCTTCAGGATCCACACCTTTTGCACATGCAGACAACACTTTCAGTCTATAAAAATAATAAATATGTACTACATCCATTGACAATGGTTATGTTATACATATATAAACACGAGAAAAGATATGGTCCAGCCCAATACATACTTAAAAGCAAATCCAGGTGAACATAAATATTAAAAGATTGAAGATACCATACAGCCAAGCAAGAAACATATAACGCATTGTCCCAGGAAAATACAGGCTTAGGCTTTACAGTTTTCAAAAAGTCCTGCCTGTGCAAGATGCCTGGTCCCCCTTTGTGTGCTGTGGTTCCATCTGAAAGTCCCTATGTCATCATTATGTCCTGCAATGATGTAGCTGCCTATGGATAGAAACACAGAGCACAGCGAAGGACCAGGCATCTTACATTCTAATTAGTGTGTCAGTTTATTTTTCAGCCACCGTTGTTTTTCAAAAAGGCAAAGATGCACAGCATGGATGGTGGGGTAAGCATTAATTCCTTTTTTTACAGGCAAGCTTTTTAAAAACATTTAACATTAATGCCTGATTTGCTTTTATATGGTACTGGAATAATTAAAGATCTTTATTTATCATCTTAGTAGAAAATATAAATATCAGTAGATAATAGTAGTTATCTGTGTATGTTTTTTACATATATTTAGAATATTTTGCACATACATATATATATATATATATATATATATATATACAGTCATGGCCGAAATTGTTGGCACCCTTGATATTTCTCCAGGAAATCATGTATTTCTCACGAAACGTATTGCATTAACACATGTTTTGCTATACACATGTTTATTCCCTTTGTGTGTATTGGGACAAAACAAAAAAAGGGAGGAAAGAAAGCAAATTCGACATAATGTCACACAAACCTCCAAAAATGGGCTGGACAAAAGTATTGGCACCCTTTCACAACTGCGGATAAATAAGAATGTTACAAGCATGTGATGCTCCTGTAAACTCACCTGGGGCAAGTAACAGGTGTGGGCAATATAGAAATCACACCTGAAAGCAGATAAAAAGGAGAGACGTTCACTTAACCTTTGCATTGTGTGTCTGTCTGTGCCACACTAAGCATGGACAACAGAAAGAGGAGACGAGAACTGTCTGAGGACCTGAGAACCAAAATTGTGGCAAAATATCAACAATCTCAAGGTTACAAGTCCATCTCCAGAGAACTAGATTTGCCTTTGTCCACAGTGCGCAACATTATCAAGAAGTTTGCAACCCATGGCACTGTAGCTAATCTCCCTGGTCGTGGACGGATGAGGAAAATTGATGAAAGATTGCAACGCAGAATAGTCCGGATGGTGGATAAGCAGCCCCAAACATGTTCCAAAGACATTCAAGCTGTCCTGCAGGCTCAGGGAGCATCAGTGTCAGCGCGAACTATCCGTCGACATTTAAATGAAATGAAACGCTATGGCAGGAGACCCAGGAGGACCCCACTGCTGACACAGAGACATAAAAAAGCAAGACTACAGTTTGCCAAAATGTACTTGAGTAAGCCAAAAGCCTTCTGGGAAAACGTCTTGTGGACAGATGAGACCAAGATAGAGCTTTTCGGTAAAGCACATCATTCTACTGTTTACCGAAAACGGAATGAGGCCTACAAAGAACAAAACACAGTACCTACGGTAAAATATGGTGGAGGTTCAATGATGTTTTGGGGTTGTTTTGCTGCCTCTGGCACTGGGTGCCTTGACTGTGTGCAAGGCATCATGAAATCTGAGGATTACCAAAGGATTTTGGGTCGCACTGTAGGGCCCAGTGTCAGAAAGCTGGGTTTGCGTCCAAGATCCTGGGTCTTCCAGCAGGACAATGACCCCAAACATACGTCAAAAAGCACTCAGAAATGGATGGCAAAGAAGCGCTGGAGAGTTCTGAAGTGGCCAGCAATGAGCCCAGATCTAAATCCCATTGAACACCTGTGGAGAGATCTTAAAATTGCTGTTGGGAAAAGGTGTCCTTCCAATAAGAGAGACCTGGAGCTGTTTGCAAAGGAAGAGTGGTCCAAAATTCCGGGTGAGAGGTGTCAGAAGCTTATTGATGGTTATAGGAAGCGACTGATTTCAGTTATGTTTTCCAAAGGGTGTGCAACCAAATATTAAGTTAAGGGTGCCAATACTTTTGTCCAGCCCATTTTTGGGGTTTTGTGTGACATTATGTCATATTTGCTTTTCTGCCTCTGTTTTATATTTGTTCCAATACATACAAAGGGAATAAACATGTGTATAGCAAAACATGTGTTAATGCAATACCTTTTTTGTGTGAAATACTTGATTTTCAGGAAAAATATCAAGGGTGCCAACAATTTCGGCCATGACTGTATATATATATATATATATATATATTTCCCTTTTAAGTGGGTGTTAACAGAAAATGCACTGTGGCTTTATCACCTTCTCCACCTCCCATGTTCTTCACATGAACTTCATTATTCAGAACATCATTATTCAGTAAAAATTTCAACTTTGGTTATGACAGGCCTTACTTGTGGTAACAATTCATGATTATACTGACCACAAAATTCAGAATTCAGAAGTCTCTCCACCCTACATCTACAGCACTAACAGTTGCCAAAACTTACAAGTACCTACTGCAAACCACCATGTGGCTAGCAGCTCAATCTATAGGGTGAACGGCAGTGCTTATTAAAGGGAAATAATAATGGTTTGGGGCAATATTATTTTTTTTTTTATGTTTTCATGTTTTCAATTGTTTTAGATCTTTTTTTTACTACATAACATATAAATAGTAATACACATGTAATACCCCAGTATTAAATGTTTATTAGTGCACAATGACACAAGATTCACAAAGAGCTGTTTTTTAATATGATAGCTCACCAGGAACTCTGCCTTTAGATTCCTTTTTTCTGACTGAAATTTTATAGAGAACCACCAGCCAGGAAGGTGAAGAGGGATGAATCATTCAAATGATTTATTCAGTTGTGTGTGTCAATTTGAGCTTGAGCTACTGGGCTCTGGAAACATCAGGGTTTTTTTGGGGTTTTTTTATCAGGTGTGGAGTCAGACAAACCTATAAAACAGAGCCTACAGCGCCATCTACTGCCTGGAAATAAGAATACTGAATATTTGTAAGTAATGTTTAAAACAAATGTGATGAAAAAAAAACTGAATGCATGTTTAACAAAATCATGCATTTTTGTCCTGAATATAATAAATAAATGAACAGGAAAATAATTATTGAATTGCGTAACCTCTATAACAGTTTGCAGGCCTCAAACAGTGATAGGCTTGTTCGTCTCTCTACAGGAATTTTTAAAATCTAGATTGCAAGAACTAAACCTAGCTATCTTTAGATGAATTAATATTTGGCCATTTTAGACTTAGTATGGTTTTTAATTGGCCCACGTATAAGACAAAAGTACTTACAGCAGATATTTTTACCTTTAAAAACCTAAATTCAGCGATGTCTGAGGCATTGTTAACCTCCCTGGCGGTATGATTATGTCAGATTTTTGGTGCTGAAAGCGGTACCATTATTTTGCATGGAAATATGTAGTTTTTTTATTTTAGGCCTGTAATTTTTAGGAATAACTCACTGAAATCTGTCCGAACAAGAGTCTAGTAAACATTCCGGATATGATAAAACTTGAAAACACGAAATCATAAATTATAATTTAATAAATAATCATAAAAAATAATAATATAATAATAATAAATTTAATTCAATAATATAATCAAACCAAAAACACTGAAATTTGAAATATAGCGCCAAATTCGCACAGCGCTGAGCAAAGTCGCAAAATCGTTTTCAGTGTCTGATGACGAATTTCCCCCACGAATCATTATCACTCAATTCTGCAAGTGGTTCTGATTTACTATCGCTGTTCTCTAGCCGGTCTATAACCGATTTTGAGCTAAAGGGACGCTTTTTGGACGCCATGGACGTTTCTCAGTTTCCAGGCAGAAAGAACAGTCAAAATGCAGGCAGGGCACAGGACAAAGCACTCGGGACAGAATGTATGTGAAATGGTTTGAAACAGCACTGTTAAACTTTGTAATAATCGTTTTTAAAAAAATGCAATTTTTTAAAAATTTCAAATTTGCCGCCGGTTCTGGTGCCCGTATGTCCCGACGTCACAGGGACCGGAACACGGAAGCCGGATGCCGGCATCGGCCGGGGACGCTGCAGGGAACACAATGTGGGAGCAAAGGACAAGGTAAGCGCTGCAGTGAATCCCTGAGCAATGCCTCATGGTAAGCCCGAGTGTAGCTCGGGGTTACCGCTTTGGTACTGAAACTCTACCCCGAGCTACACTCGGGAATACCTCCGGGGAGGTGAACATGATCTCTGTCAAAAGAGCTTGACAGAGTGATGCTCAAGCAAATTTTTTGTTTGAACCGAAATCTTCCCCTCTACTCATAGCCAGTGCCTTGGAACCAGTCACATGACTGGCACTGACAGAGAACTGAAATGAGCTTTCTACAATAAAAGAGTACTGTTATCATTCAAAGATATGTATCAGTCAACAAATAGAGATTTATGCAGCGAAGACACCTGCCTATCAATTCAGGAAAGTGCCTATGTCCCCTTGGCATTAGATTGTCCAATCAACAGCCTGATTAATAGATAGTCAATTTATGTCTAAGAACACCTTGAAGTCAACCTGTGTTCCATTTTAAAGTTTAAAGAATATTTAAACCCAACAATAAATATCATTTAAATGCCTTTTTGAAACATTTATTGACCAAGAGCTTCAAATACAGCCAATGCTTTTCATGCAGCCTCCCCCTTCTTCTGGGTTAATGTGGAAAGAAACATTTGAGAATGGATGTTATTAGAATCACAATGAGATGCAATAGAAGACTATGATGTTAGGGCTTGCTAAAGACTAACACCCTTAACGCCACTATGATCTGCCGGATGGGCAATAAAGCCATGTTCAAAGGCAGTGAAAAGGCAGTTTGTGGAGCTTAGCAACTGGTCAAGGTATCTAGAAGCTGCAACAGTACCATGAGATATTTATCATAGTAATCACCAATGTAAAAATATATCTGTTGTGCTAATACTACATAAATATAACAATAAAGTCCACGTGATGGAAAAAAAATATTAAGTAATTAAGTCCATGTGATGAAAAGAGTAAATCCTCTTCCAAATATATAATTCAAATCCACCACTATAATTTCTTATCCAGAAAAGTCCTTGTGATAGCCGCCACCACTACGAAGGAGAGATGTGAGATTACCAGCTGAATTTATTCCTCTATAAAAGAAGGGGAAAAGTCAAAAAGCACTTGTGTTTAATTTATCCAATTCACATTGCCTTTCTAAACCAGCATTACATCCAATCCACAAAGTAAAAATACTCTAAATAGATAACTCCACAGGGCACTCTCATATAGCCGCTTCAAATCCCACACAGGCTCTCAGAGAAAACGAAATATGCTCCACATTGTGTAAATCTTTAATACACATTTTAATAAACTTGAATTGCACTTACATAGAGATGTGTAAAACTGTGAATTATTAAACACAATTCAGCCAGCATACAGGACTAAAACACCGTCACTTCTGGGTTGCGTGATGACGCCAGCATGAGGCTCCGCCCATGACTGAAACTGCAAAAAATTGAGTGGCCATAACTTCCCAATTTAGATTCAATTACAATCCGATGCTATTGTAAGCCGTGTACCGGGGTGGGCTCCCCAGGATACAGTGAAGTCACGAACAAGGAAAGCAACCCCAACACCAGCTTTTGCCACAACAGAATTTTACTTAGATGTGGCAAGTAAACACAACCACAAATGCTGAGAACATACAATAAATTTACATACACCCAGCCCAAAGGCTGAGACCCTTGTGCTGCACAGCACGGCGCCTTCTGATGGATGAAGGTAGAAAGTGAAGTAATTTACCTACTGGCGGGCACTAATAAGCTGCCACACCTTACCTGTTATTACCCTAAAAGAGCAGGAATCAGTGTATGGGTGTACGGTATGGGCTAGCCTGCGGTGCAGCACAACAGCTTACAATCTTACACAAATCTACAGTATTCCCCCTCCCATAACTGGTCCTGTAGCACGTGTCTGATTATTCCTTCTGAGCAAAACGCCAGTCTGGCTTGAGTTTGTAGGTTTTTATCAGTTCTCCAATGGGAAATGTCACTTTAAGTGGTGGAGTCCTTCCAATAATCAGTAACAACACTTACGGCCTGACACAAACAGGGACCCTAACTAACTAACTAACTATCGGCCTGGACTCAGTCTCTGGGCGCCAACACTGAAATGAGGTGCGTGCACGATCTTACCGACCTGGGTCTGCTTTGCATCCGCTGGTGACTGAACAGAACAAATGTTGCTTAGTTCCACTGCTCTCATCAGCCTTCCTGGCAGCAATCTCTGATTAGTGAGGGATGCTTTCACACCTGGATGTCATTGGATTCTCAGCTCACATAAACCCTGCATTCAGCATCGTCCAAAACATGGCTTCTGCATTTAGCATTGTCCAAAACATGGCTGCAGTCTCCTCTTCCTGTTCACTAAAAACCCCAACTCTGTGTTAAAACCCCACCTCTTCATGAATATACAAATATCTATGCAGTCTGAGCCTGTGTTAGAAAAACAGTGACATCTTGTGGCTAAACCGCAGAATGTCAGTCAAAACATCAATTTACTCCACACCATAATTTACTGCACACAAACAGTGTTCAAACAATGAGAGCTGTTTCCCCATCTCACACTATCAAATTGAAACGATTGGCCTGGGTAGAAAATTATAAATCACTTTCCATCAATCAGCAGCAATAAGTTAATGAATACGATCATATTTCAATCAATCAGATTATTAGTTTACCTGGTAGAAGCAGGGACAGAATTTATAATTTACAATCTAATCCTAATTGTCAATCAAAATCCACTTCCTGTGTGTTGCATATCGATTGAATGGGTAGTTGACTATAGGTAGGTTATTCCCACTGGAAGAGATCAATTGGAAAGGAAATTGATCATTTATTGAAGCATGCATGTAAGATGTCAAAGTATCAACAATAGGCCTTCTTACAACAACAAATCAGATTTATGCCTCCCTTTGAAGTTTGAATCTGATTGGAGATACAGCAAGCACACAAGAAGCTACAGAAAGCAGTCTTCAGAAGGGGTGAATAACACTTTTTATTTCAATTGGTTATACAACCCCTGGCAAAAAGTATGGAATCACCACTCTTGGAAAATGTTCATTCAACTGTTGAATCGTCTAGAAAAAAAAACAGTCATAGACATGCCTCAAAACTATTTTCATTTACTATCCCAATCCTCTGGTTTTAAGAAACACTTAAAAAAAAAAAAAAGAAAGGAAACTTTAGTCTGTTGCAACTGTTTTTGCAGATCAAGCAAAGGAAAAAAATATGGAATCACTCAATTCTGAGGAAACTATTTTGGAATCATCATGTACTTTGCAGTTCTAAACCAAACATCTGCACCAGATTTTGTCTGCTAATCAGTCTGTAGTTAAAAAAGAGTGTTTGCACACCTTGGTGAGCTGTTGTACCAAGCTGATTGACATGAATCATGGCTCCAACATGAGAGATGTCAGTTGAAACAAAGGAGAGGATTATAAAACTTCTTCAAGAAGGTAAATCATCACGGAATGTTGCAAACTTTGCTGGTTGTTCACAGTAAGCTGTGTCTAAAATCTGGACCAAATACAAATCAAATGGAAAGGTTGTAAAAGGGAAGCGTACTGGTAGACCAAGGAAGACATCAAAATGTCAAGATAGAAAACTTAAAGTAATATGTCCTGAAAACAGAAAATGCACAACATAACAAATGAGGAACAAATGGGCAGAAAATAGAGGCAATGTCTGTGACTGAACTGTAAGACATCACCTAAAGGAAATAGGATTTATATACAGAAAAGCCAAACTAAAACCATCATTAACACCTAAACAGAAAAAAACAAGGATACAGTGGGCTAAAGAAAAGCAATCATGGACTGTGGATGACTGGATGGAAGTGATATTCAGTAATGAATCACCAATCTGCATTGGGCAGGGTGATATACTTGAACTTTTGTTTGGTGCCATTCCAATGAATTGTATAAAGAGGACTGCCTGAGGAAAACATGCATATTTCCATAATCATTGATGATATCGGGTTGCATGTCAGGTACAGGTACGGGGGAGATGACAGTCATTACATTTTCAATAAATGCACAAGTTTATATTGAGATTTTGGACACTTTTCTTATTCCATCATTTGAAGGGATGTTTGGTGATGATGACATCATTTTTTAGGATGATAATGCATCTTGCCATGGGGCAAAAGCTGTAAAAATGTTCCTTCAAGAAAGACATAATAATGTCAATGGCATGGCCTGCAAAAAGTCTGGAGCTCAATCCAATTGAAAATATATGGTGGAAATTAAAGAAAATGGTCCATGACAAGGATCCAACCTGCAAAGCTGATCTGGCAACTGCAATAAGAGAAAGTTGGAGCCGGATTGATGAAGAATATTATTTGTCAATAATTAAATCCATGCCTCAGAGAATTCAAGCTGTTATAAAAGCCAGAGGTGGTGCAACAAGGTACTAGTGGTCCACTGTAGTGGGTTTTTTTCATGATTCCATAATTTTTTCCTCAGAATTAAGTGATTCCAGATTTTTTTTCCTCTGCTTGATCTGCAAAAACAGGTACTGTCTGACTATAGTTTTCTTTCTTTTTTATTTTTTTTAAGTGTTTCTTAAAGCCAGAAGGTTGGAATGTTAAATGAAAATAGTTTTGAGGCATGTCTGTGATTAGTTTTTTTCTACACAATTAAAAAATTGAATGAACATTTTCCAAGAGTGGTGATTCCATACTCTTTGCCAGAGTTTATAGATAAATACATTGTTCTCTGATACAATAAAAGCTTTACTTCTGAATTCAACATAGCTACAATACATTATTTTGCTTTCCAGCCATACAAATAATGAGTATAAAAACATGCTTGTCTGTGGTATAGTAACAACATGGCGCACAGGTGCTCACTGCAGATGTGATGGGAATTTTCTTTTCATACCAATTCAGCATTGTATTGTTTGTTTTACTGAGTTTCTCTATTGCTCTTTTGTTTTATGCTTCCTTTTGTTTAGAAAGTATAAAGATATAGAAAAAATATAACAATATAATAAAAAAATAACATCAACCCTGTGTATTTTTTGTCTACAGCTTGTGAAATGGGTAACTGGGGAGCAATGCCTTCAGTTATCAGGAAATCTCATTCACCATGATATGAATCACTTTAGAGTTTATTTATCAAAAAACAAACACCACAAAGAAAGATGCTGATTTTTTAAATGTATAGCTCATCTCCACCAACATTTTATAACATTTTGAATTTAATGGAGAAGGGTTACAATAGAAGAGTTACAACCCTGTTTAGTTTTTTGACGCTGTTTGTGTCATGTTGGAGTTATTTTCCCGCACTTCCTGTCCCAATCTGTAACAGTGAATGATGTAAATGTCTCCTTTGGGGGAACAGACAACAGTAAAATATTTTTTTTTATAGTACAGAGGTTTTTATTGCTGTATGTGCTTTTCTGTTAGATCCATTCCCTTCATGCCGTAATATGGATCAAAAAAACTTGAAGAACATTGATTTTAGGGTTGGAATTGGCAAGGCTTCTGAAAACACAGACACTGATGAGGAACCATCTCCCTTTAATCACAAAGAAAATACTGCTACAAATGCAAGTTTGGACACGGAAATGTTTTCCCTCACAATGTCTCCAGTAAGGAATTTGAAAAAAGGTGGTGCTACAGGAAGATCTGGATGAAAATCAGCTGGAGGCACATGGTCATCAATAAAGAGGTGCAACAAAGATCCAATAAGGGCCAATTTACACTATGCCCTGATATGAATCACACAAGAACATATTGTGCGTTCCTGTGCAATTCATATGTGGGTCTATGCAGTGCGATTTCATGCCCATTAATTTCAATGGGATGAAATCACACCGCACCACGCTAAAAGTAATGCATGCCCTACTTTTTCTTAAAAGCACAGCAACCACATCGCATGGTACTTTGTACCATGTGGTTTGGTGCAGGCCGGTGTGTGCAAACACAATGCGTTTGTGACCTGTGTTCGGGGTGTTGTTAACTTTACCTGACCCCCGCAGCAAGGCATTGCCATCAGAATGCAGTGCAGGAACGTGGCTCTCCCACACAGAATTCCAGTGTGAATGAGCCCTAAACCAAAACCATGTAATTGTTGGTAGGAATATTAAAGAGAAAATGCAGATTTTCAGCCTCATCGCAAAAAACGTGGCTGGAGAAAAGTTATGTAAGATTGTGGAAGATAGGTAGATAAAGCAACAGAGAGAGAAGAAGAACATGGTGACTGGAGGACATCTAAGAAATGAGAAGCAGCCATAATATCAGGTAGAACATTAACTTGGTAAAAGAGAAGGCCAAATGGAAAGCGATGGTGGAAGCAAGATTCTGGGTTTTAGAGAAGTAGTAAACCACAACCTTTTTTTTTTTTTTTTAAGCCTGCAAGACAATGGCATAATGTGCTAGTATGCATCGCATACAAGCACATTATTATTATACAGTATTTATAAAGCGCCAACAGTTCGCTCAGCGCTGTACATTACAATGGGAGACAATACATGCGACAGTACAATAACAATACAATGCGATACACGAGGGGTTCGAGGGCCCTGATCCTTGGAGCTTACAATCTAGGAGGGAGGGGATTATGTGAAACTCACCTTAAAACAAAGCCCTCCAGCAACGTGCTGTCACTGCTGACAGGGCTTCCATCTTCACCTGGTCCTTCTTTCAGGTTCGTGGGCTCTGGCAGCTTGAATGGCTGAGCCACGATGATGTCATTCCCAAGCATGTTCGCGGGAGTCAGTTTTCCGGCATTTTTTACGTTCCTTCAGAGAGCATGCACCGTTGTGTCTTTTACAAGTAAATATCTCCTAAACAGTGCACATTTAGGAGATATTTACAGTAACTACAGGTAAGTCTTATTATAGGCTTACCTGTAGGTAAGAGTTAAAAAACAACTTTACTGCCTCTTTACGTTGATCAAAGACCCCAAGCAGTCATGGTAAAGGTAGGGGAGAGGAAACGAGGAGAAGCCTCCTCAGTGGGGGTCATAGACAGCAAAAATATGCTCCCTAAAGTTCTAACACTTATCTGCTCTATCTAGACTTTCCCTAGTTCAGGTATATTAATATTGGTATACAGGGATATGCTTTCACCTCTACTTTGAGCAGCAATAAAAGCAACCTGGCACACTGATCTTGGTGTGTTAAAAATGCTTTTAAGTTCAGAGGAGTTATTTGGGGTCTTAATAACCCCAGATCTCTCCATAAAGAGAACCAATCACATGCCTATTACTGTCACAAGGGATGTTCACATTCCTTGTGACAGCAATAAAAGTGATCAAAAAATGTTTTAAAAGGACAGTGTAAAAATAAAAATATATACATTTTAAAAATAATTAAAGTGCCCCTGTCCTCCCACACTAGTGCGCAAGGTGGACGCACGGGTTGGTCCCACACGCACACACATGTGAGGTATCAACGTAAATGTCAGATTTTGGACAGTAATTGGGCTGCACCAGACCTCCTCTGTAAATTTAAAGCGACAGGAGCCAGATTCTCTACTCAGGAAGAAAATCTCCAGATTGCTGGGCGAAGAGTTCATCTAGGGTCTGGGATGGTACAACAAGGAGATGCGGTCTAACACTTCAACAGAGACTATGTCACAGAAGAGGCGTTTGTGAATAGTTCCAGGAAGTTTGTCCTCAGTTATCGGTTCCCTTGGGCATCCTATACCTCCCTTACCCTATACAAGTTCTAATCCCTTCAATAAAAAAAAAAATCAAAGCTCAAGGACTAGTTTCTGACTCCCAATGCAAGCTTGTGTGGAAAATGCTGAATGACTAGCTGTGCAGGACTATAGGGGGACCAAAATCATCAGCAATCCCTAAGGGGGTAGTGCTACACTAACTATGAACAGGCAACAGGTACTCTTGAAGAGTAAAATGCATAGTAACTCTTATTAAACATTTCCTTCATTGTTTTAGATTATATTGAGCCCTGCAGAGTGAGCGTGCTTAAGTGTGCCAGTCTTTTCCTGTGGTGTCAGAGGAGGAGTCTGAATCATCGTTCGTTGATAGAACCCACAAACCTGTGGCACACAAAGACCTCACATCCTGCATCAAGCCTATGTTGGGGAAAACCCACTGCCCTTATATAACCTTCAGCAGTTTATGTATTAATACATTATAGTGAGCTATGTAGTTAACGGGAAATGAAATACTTAAAATCTCAGTCTAAAATCAACCCATAGATGGATGCTCAACCTGTAACCATATAAGATGGTCACCCAGTGCCTTCAAGTATGCCTTCAAACAGCTCAATACAGGTGGATTGTAGCTTGGAACAGTTGATATCCCCATGACCTATTCCAATATACAGTAAATAGCAAACCCCTTGACTTGTGACACCTTTGTTTTCAAGGGATTGAACTAGGTTGATCGAAGTTCAGATACGTAGAGATCAGTTTACAGTATATGTACTGTCGTTTCACTATACAAGATTTAATATTAATCTCAAGAGCTGCGACGGTGAAAAACCTGTTTCTTTTCTCTCTGAGGACTTGCAATAAAAAAAAAGAAATCCATAAAATGTTCAATTCCCCCTTTAAAGCAAAGCGTTACCTTTCCATTCCAGATATAAAAAAAAAAGGAAGTTGGGGATGTATGTTGTATGGTAACATACACTTTCACATTTTAATACTTTATTTTAAGATTTCCTTAAACCAGTAGAACTTAAACTGTAACTTTTACCAAAATCTTGGAACTTCTGTCTGGTTTTTATTGCTGCTTGCAGCCCTGTAGGGAAGATGATCTCCCCTAACTTCCTGTACCGGTGATAATAGGAAGTAAAGGGAAATCTATCAGGGACACATGAGCAATAAAATGCTTATTTTTAGTAGAGCTGGGAAGCTAAGAACATCCATGATATCTTTATAACTGTCTGTGTCTCTGTTGGAGATTTCCTTTCACTTCCTTTCTTGTTAACAATGTGGTTTCCAGTAATAAATGCCAATAGAGCTTACAACCTTTCCTTGCTTTGTATGTCTATAGACCGCTTACATTTATAGACTGTGAATTTATAGGTTGTACTGAATGATTTTATGCGGCAGGACAAAACTTAAAAATTAAATGAAAATACTGCCACTGGATATTGCAATAAGAATTCAGTGAAGAGAGAGGGAGAGAGAGAGGGAGTGAGAGAGAAAGAGAGGGAGGGAGAGGGAGGGAGAGAGAGGGGGGGAGGGGGAGAGAGAGGGAGAGAGGGGGGAGAAAGGGAGAGGGAGAGAGAGAGGGGGGAGAGGGGGAGAGAGGGAGAGAGAGAGAGAGAGAGAGAAAGGGAGGGAGAGAGAAAGAGAGAGAGGGGGGAGGGAGAGAGAGGAGGGAGAGGGGGGAAAGGGAGAGGGAGAGAGAGAGGGAGAGAGAGAGAAAGGGAGGGAGAGGGAGGGAGGGAGAGGGGGGGGAGAGACGGGGAGAAAGGGAGAGAGGGGGGGCAGAGAGGGAGATAGAGAGAGGGAGAGAGAGGGAGAGGGAGAGGGAGAGGGAGAGAGATTGCATTTTAACCTCTTGTCGGCCATGTAACAGGTATGTGTAGGTGCAAATTGGTAACCTTTAAAGAGTGTGTACTGTATCCCTAGTGCCTCTGCTTTTCTATTAAAAACTGACTACACTAGATGCAATCCAAAGACAAGCAAACAAAACCAGCTCTCAAATCTTCATGCAAACTAGATGAAATTCGAAATGCCAACTGAGGAGGTGCAGCCCTTCAAAGATCGGGAAATCTGGATACTGATAAACAAAAGCAAACAAGGGCGCACTCTCATCGTGCATTACCGTGGTACACCACGTATTTATTGTGTAAACTAAAAGATGTATACTCACAAGCCAAAGGTAAAATAAAAAGCAGAATATGTAATCCACAATGGCAGTCCATACAATGCTGTGCCCTAATTAGGGATAAGCTGATGTGTTTCAGAGCTGAAGAAGGGGTTTCGTCTCCAGAAACGCGTCAGCTTATCCCTAATTAGGGCACAGCATTGTATGGACTGCCATTGTGGATTACATAATCTGCTTTTTATTTTACCTTTGGTTTGTGAGTATACATCTTTTTGTTTACACAATAAATATGTGGTGTACCACGGTAATGCACGATGAAAGTGTGCCCTTGTTTGCTTTTGTTTATGACTACACTAGACATGGGGGCTCATGGTGAAAAATTCATGTACAGTATCTGTTGTCAAAGCACATAGGAATTAGTGGCAAGCACCACACGTGGAGGCGTACTGAGTGTCCATACGGAATGCTGCTGAGCTTCCTCTCGCTGCTGAAACTGCCACTCAGACAACTCAGTGACTAAGGATTTTTAAAGCTGGTTGGGAAAAGCCCAATGGGAATTCATGGACACTAGTTCCCCATCAAGTTTGCTCTCTCCTTGTGATTGACAGGTGGCAGTGGGGGGATCCATAGCCAATAGACAGACTATTGGCCAAACCCCTCGCCCCACTGTCTACTGCCAATCAAAAGGAAAGAGCAGACATGATAGGGAATTAATGTCTCAGCTTCCCCGTGAGGCTCTGCCCAATTCAGCATCATTGGATACTAGCTGGCTGTTGGTTGTGAAACTGACAGCATCCTTAACAGCCAGTGACAGGTGGGGAGTGGAATAGGTAGTGGCAGCAAACATGCTAGTCTGCTAAACAGCGTACAGAGACAGGCACTCTGCCACTGTCATTGCATTGATTTAGCTGCTCTTAAAGGGCCAAATAACAAAAACTACTATCAAGAAAACCTGAGAAAGGCAAACACAAGCTACACTTAATTGGGGTTTGGAAACTGAGATTCACCTTGCAACTTGAATGATCTACTGCGTATCCCGTATCCCTAACCCACTCTGCTAAATTTTATTAAGCAATAAAATTACAAAATGTTGCTGTTTACCTCACCCTATGCATGGATAAAACCCTGCAGTTAATTGTTAGCCTGCCATACCAAAAAGTGCTACATAACAAATATTGACATTTTTAGTAAATTAACATGTTAAGGCTTTTTTGAGTTAGCGTTTGGTTTTAGGTTTTGGTCTACTTAAAGAAGATAACATAAATTGGAGCACCGAAAAGTGAATGGGAACCTTTAAATTGTGTTGAATTAATTCTGTAATACAAACTTCTGCAGCGTGACTAGGAAAGGTTCACAAGGTGGTTGAAGGCACTGTAAAAGCTTAATCTGCCCTTGTAGATACAACTGTCTCCATCCTTTTATGAAGTACCCCGGATTGTTTAGTCCACTGTCTACTTTTATAATCACTTGTGCCATTAAGTCCTTTTTCAACCATAGCAACCAAAGCTTGTAAGAGGCGAGAGGAGATAGAGGAGATCTAATGGATGTGTCAGCTCAGAAATGCTCAGGAATAAAAGTTGCCAAATGTCTCTTGTTAGTAACAATGTCCCTTATGTGCATTTAGCTATATTTCTTTTCCCTGCATTTCTTCCATTTTCAATACCCAAATATGGACAATAAGACTGCTGATATCTAAGTGTATCCAAACCCAAGATCACAAATGTTATATGCTGCAACTTACCAGTCCTTAGATGTGGTAGATGCTTTAGTTTTCTTTTTTCTGGCTTTTTTTCTTTATTTTCACCTGGTGATCTGGCTAGGAACTCAATTCTTGTCCTAGAGTATCTCAACTCTGGATGGAGGCTATAGAGACACCTTTGGACAGCAGCATTGTCAATCTGGGGAGAGGGTAGTAGTGTTAGAAGCACAGATTTAGATGGACTAGGTTTGCTTTAAGTTAAGCTATACAGCTCAGGAAATGCTGATAAATTTCTTCCAGAAGTATACTTACATTTTTAAATATCTGTAACGCTACCCCCGTAGGAGCCGCTAGATGGGATGGGTTGTCTGTTCTTTGCTTCAACTTTCTTAAGAACCTCAGCCCGCCTGGCACACCAGGTTGAGTGTACAAACATACAGTGTCACAAGAAATCACAGAAAGTAATACTTAGTACCCAATAGTAATGCTATATCAAAGAAAACAGACACCAAACCAGGTAGTAAAGGGGAATGTATAATATATTGTCACTCAATATGGCTGGTAACTAGGTAAGCATAAAATGGATAATAATGATAATAACACGATTTAGCATGCAAAGTGCTAAACAGTAATTAACATGTGAGGGACTGGGCATAACATGACATTTGGCATCCAGATCAGTATATAACAAGGTCACCTCAAGTGCAGCAGTGAGCAGTAGTAAAGTTTAATCTACCAAGTGCTGGAATTATACTGCCCAAGAGCATTTGTGGTGGTGATACTAGTCCTAGACCAACTGGGTATGCACTGTCCAAAAGAAAAGGAGGATAGTAGAGGAGGGGTGTCAGGGAAGGCCTGCCCATAGTGCAGGTGAAGTTCCGCGGGCTATTTAAACTGGCTGCAATAGTTGTCCCATTGCTGTATGGTCTTTTCCCTGCTCATGTTCCCTGATTCCTATGATTGACTCCTGATACTGAACCAGCCTGTTCCTGATCTCCACTTGATTGCTTCCTGCCCTGACCTCTGGCTTGTCTTGGATTATTCTTCTGTCTCTGCTCCTGTCTGATTGATCTTCCATTGCTGACCTGGCCTGTAACCTGACTACTCTTCCTCCTGCCGCTGTAAGCCTGATCTGCCTGACCGATACCGAACCCGGCTTGTCTGACCCTGCATCCTCAGCACGCTGCACTCGAGTATCCATCCATCCAACATGGCTACATCAGAACCCTGCTCCTTGCCTGCAACTCATCAGCTCACGTGCTATTACTGGACTGATCTCAGGCACTCAAACCCCACCGTGCCCCTGCGACCACTGTCTCACCATCAGCAGTCCTTGAGCCGGAGTTGTACGGGAAGCCTGCCTCTTCACGTCAGGCTCACTATCCAGGTACGTGACAAGGGGACAGGGGACAAAGGGGGCTTGTAGAATAATTATTATAGGAGGAGCAGTCCTTTTGAGATGTTCTTCTGCTGGCTATTGTTGGGGACCTTTAAGAGCGTTGGTGCACTTAAGGACAGTCCCAGTTATCCTGTATGCAGTATAGGTATAGTATAGTCTTGGTACAGGTGCAAGCTAGATGTGGTTCAGATGCGGTAAAGGTTGGTAATGCAGTATAGGGTTGGTATAGGTACAGTCTAGGTTTGGAATAAGTGCAGAATAGAGTGCAGTATGGGTGCAGTATGGATGGGTACACTTGGTGTCCTGCTCTCAGTGGCTCAGTCCCTGCTAGCAGTATTAGCTGTATGTGAATAGCCAGCTCACCAGTCCCCGGGATGCTGTGGTGACTTCTTGCTGTAGAAGGGGGCCCCATTGGTCTCTCCCTGAAAGCCTCCAGTAATCAGTGGTGGGAAGCAGAGGGTGAGTAAATGCTCCAGACTTCCTGTGGCAGTGATGCAGGTCCTCTTATGAAGGCGGTGCTGTGCTCACTCTCAGTCTTAGACTCAGATCCCTGCTGGTATGGTATCCCACAGACAGATTAATATCCAGAGGTTCTCTCTCTCTCTCCCCCCCTCCCTCTCCCTCTCTCTCTCTCTATCTCTCCTCTCCTCTCCTCCTGCTGCACAGTGCCTATTGGTATCTGTAATGTAAGAAGTTTATTCGTCTGATTATAGGACCGTCTCAAACTACAACTCCCAGGATTCTCAGCACTCTGCATAGAAGTCTAAAGGCTTGCTTAATTTTAACTCTTCCCCTGCTGGTTGGAGGAGAATAGTGCAGCATCACATCAGTATCTCAGAGAAGAATAAAAGGCAATATTTCCTTTCTACATTGCTGAGGCCAGCATCTGGTTACATATCTAATTCTTTTATGTTTTATATTTATTTTTTTAAACCTGGTGATCCTGCCATTCACACATATCCTATCCTAGGGTGTCAAGGCTCACTGTCTGTACTGTGTCTACGGAAAAGCAACACTGTCACCCTAAGACAGGACTTCTGCATAGCATAGGAGAGTGCTCTGTCATTTGCAGAGATTGCCAGGAACAATGTAACTGATTAGGTCAGACAGAGAACACAGGAAGTTAGCAGGTGACAAGTTTTCTGGCAGGATCAACATTTGTGAGCACTAAACCCTTGCAGTGCACTGCAGGCCCACTGTAAAGGAGGATACTTTTTTCCCCAGAGAATGTGACCTAAAATTGTTACAGTTTCACTTTAGGAGCAGTTCTTGAGCTTGTGCCAAGTACTTGTGCCTAGGCAGGATAAACCATTTCTATAGTCTAATGTCTATGTTCAGTGTAGTGTTGTGGCAGGTTGTCGGGGGACTAATCTTTAAAATGGTCTTTTAAATTTACAGGAAACCGAGAGAGTTGTGGCAAGAATAATGTTCTGTGTCCATGTAATGGATTTTAGCTTGAGCACCAAGTTCCTCTTAGTGTAGCCCCTGCTAGTTTAGCTAGATAGCATTTTTGTGAGTCTGAAGCTTGCTAGAAGCCCGGGATGAGTCATCCATGGAGTAAGGTAGAGAGGCCACATCAGGACAGACTGGGAGGCTATACAGGTCAGGGCTTCTGCAGCCCTCATACCCTTCCAGAAACTGATGGAACTTTCTGGAAGAGGGACGGAGAAGGGGAGGAGGCCCAGATTTGCATGTTTGAGGGAACTTGGCCAATCCCCAGGCAGGAGGCTGGGCATGGTGGCTAAGAGAAACCCTTAAAATGTGGCAGAGCCTGTGCAGCAAGGGAGTCGTTTAGACGATGGACTGAGAGAAGTTTATGGAGTGTGGATCCTAGGAGGAGGCCCTAGGGAGGTGGGCCTGCCTCCAGGCTGATGCTGGATGGAAGGATCTCCACTGTGCCGCAAGTCTGTTAGGGAGGACATTCTGTCAGCAACGAAGGAGCCAGCCCAGTGCAAGGCTTGAAAGCAGCTGCCACCCAGCAAATTAACAGGACAGGACAGCCTGAGTACTTCTACACCTCCTGGGCCAGAGAAGGGAAAAGGCGGTCAGGTGCAATACCCAACTAGTTTGCATATGGGACTACTTAATTGCAGATATTGGATTTTCTTGCCCAGGGATACTTTAAGGACAGCCGGGTGAAAGAGGTAGGATTCATCTGTGATCTGAGGAGGTACACCAAAGAGGACATCAGTGCTCCTTAAAGAGGCAGTTGCTACTTTTTGGTCCACATTTTTGTACAGTATTTGCTAAGAAGTTGTCCTCAACTTTTACAGTTCTTTGGGCATCCCATATACTCCTAGACCCCATCCAAATTGTTAACCCCTAATAAAAAAAACAAAACCATGCTCAAGGACTGTTTTACTGACTCTGTGTGTGAATATGTGGAAAATGCGTGTTGCCTGGCTGTGCCTGGCAACAGGCACCTTAGCACAATTTTCTAGAAAAATGAGCATCTGTCCCACCCACATCCACCTGTGTCAGCTGCTTCTAAAAATTGGTTACAATGTATCACAGCCCTTATCAAGTCTATCAAGGCTGGTCCCAAAAAGTGGCAGAGCTGGAGAGCTCTGTGAACAGCATAAACATGTTCTCCAATACCTAAAACACACATCCCTGTAAATAATGTTTTCTTTCCCTTTCCTGGCTAAAAGACCCCTTCAAATTTTAATGGTAGAAGTCGGCATCCTAATCTGTTTGTAAACAGTGGCAAATTTTATTTGTAATGAATGACCTAATAAGCTATTAAAGGGAACAGCTTTACTCATTATAAGGAAACAGATAGAACACACGATTAAAAATTCATGAGAAAGAATGTTGGCGTGTCAGTTGAAGCTGCAAACAGCTTGCCTCGGGCTCTGGGAGCCAAGGCCAAATTCTGGACTTTGATGGATAAACGGAAACATATGCCATCGCTGAAGAAAAGAAGAAGATAATAACAAAACAAGATTAAAAGGAAATATAAACAATCACCATAATTAATAAAACCACAGATTATAATCTAAACTGGCCAAATCCTATGTGTCTCATGTTGCTTACATTACATACTTCAGTTTTGTCTGTAGTTATTGTGTATTTTACAAATGCAGGTTCAGGCTGAAGAACAACCCCAGCCAAAATACTTGTCTGTATTTTGGATCTGAGAAGAACATTGGCAGTCTTCATGGAAGCCTGAGATGCTGGCGCTCAAACATAATGGTCTGTGAGTTCTCCATATATTACAATAAAGATAATTACCATCTCTGGTGCAATGTGCTTGGGAATATATCCATAACTTGATATCAGTTAAGCTGTCATTCAAACACTCATTCTATCACTGTCATCTCTGACTGGATGTCGCTCCATTTCCTCAAGCTTAACCTCTCCAAAACCGAGCTTCTCGTCTTCCCCCCTGCCCGCGCCCCCCCCCATCCTATCCATCACTACCAACAACACCACCATCAATCCCGCCCCGCAAGCCAAAGTCCTTGGCGTCATTCTGGACTCAAACCTCTCCTTCCAACCTCATGTCAAATCACTTACAAACACATGCAGGCTCCACCTCCGCAACATCGCCAAAATACGCACCTTCCTTACCCCAGACACCACTAAACTACTAGCGCACTCCCTGATTATCTCACGCCTCGACTACTGCAACTCCCTCTTCTCTGGCCTACCCCAGTGCAGGCTCTCCCCGCTTCAGACCATCCTGAACTCAGCGGCTAGACTCATCCACCTCACCACCCGCTCCACCTCTGCCACCCCCCTCTGCCTATCCCTCCACTGGCTCCCTATCGCCCAATGCATCAAATTCAAACTACTCACTCTGACCTACAAAGCCATTCACAACACTGCCCCTAACTACCTCACCAACCTGATTCCCAGGTATCACCCTACCCGTACCCTTCGCTCCTCACAGGACCTCCTTCTATCTTGCCCCCTGATCTCCTCCTCCCACGCACGTCTGCAAGACTTCTCCAGATCCTCCCCCATCCTCTGGAACTCATTACCCCAATCCATCAGACTATCACCTTCCCTCCTCACCTTCAGGCGCTCCCTGAAAACCCACCTCTTCAGGGAAGCCTACCCCACCCACACCTAACTGCCGTTCTCCTTCCTACCACTCCATCCCCCACAGCCACTTCCTCCTGTACCACTACCCCCTCCCTCCTAGATTGTAAGCTCGAAAGAGTAGGGCCCTCTAACCCTCGTGTGCTGTTTGTAGTTGCTGTACTGTCTCATGTATTGTCCCCCCCTCTATTGTACAGCGCTGAGCAAACCCTTTGGCGCTATATAAACTCAATGTAATAATAATAATAATAATGTAGGATGTGGGAAGGACTCCACCCAAACAGGTCCTGAAAACTAGACAAAGGGTCCCAAGCTTGTTCCCAAGCCACTAAAATCTGTGAAATATTTTTTGTATGGAAGTTAGAATAGCATAGGCGAAGGACCTGTCCACCCAAATATGTTGTTTTCTGGTCTAAAATGAAGAGTTATAAAGTTTGTTTCTCATGCTTCTCGTATTATCTGTTGGCAAAATCTAGATTTACCAAGTCTTCACCAGAGCAGTTGAGAGGAGATCCAATGCCATGTGTTTAGTGTATTCTATACCACAGAAAATGCAACAGGAAAAGTGGGAATATCCAGATACACTAAGGTGGGTGGGAACTGAGTGGGTGTTTATGAGTTGAAGATCTTTTCAATGGATACAAAAAGCAAGTAGGTTACTTTACCAGACTTCAACCAGAGCTGAAATATCTCTACTACACGGACTGACCCTTTATCAAGCCAAAAGAAAATCTATATTGCTTATTTTTCTCTGTTTAAAGTCTCAGTTTAGTTTTTGTTTTTTTTTAATCAGCCCAAGGGACAATAATTTCAATGAAAAATGTCCCTTGTGCTAGTGGCTGCTCTCTTTGTTTAAATCTCCCCTCATACTCCCACAGTGGAAATCTTCCACTGCTGCAATGGTTAATGCAGCCACTGGACCTGTCAAGAGTTTTGACTATGTCTGCCCTTTCCACCCCCCTGCTCCATTCATAGAAGCTGTGTTCTCATTTCCCAGCAATGAAAAGTGTTCAGTTAATGGAGAATGGGCAGATCAAGGAAAGGTCCACCCCCTCCATTCATAGATCGCCTTCCATTGATGGAAGCTATAGTACAATTTCTATGAACAGAGAGGGGGGCAGAAAGGGCAGACATAGTCAGCACTCTTGACAAGTGCCTATGACAGGTCCAGTGGTTGTATTAACCCCTGCAGCACCAGAAGATTACCACTGGGAGGGTATTGATGGGTGGGGTGTCATAGGACAGAAGATTTCGACTAAAACAGCAGCCTCCAGCACAAGTCACACTTCTCACCAAATGTACAGTAAGTATGATGCCTTGTACTGATTAAAAAAATAAAAAAGTAGGCTTTAAAGGGAAATTTCTAGAGAAATATATGGTCTACCATTACTGTTCTTACTGGAAATGCTAATTGGCTATCAGTCATGCTGCTCCTTTGGCTTCAAATCATTATGAGTTAATGCTCAGGAATTATTTAGCAGATCAGAAGTTTTTGTTCACCATTGTCTTTGCAGTCTTCATACTTGTTTTGGCTCAGTGGCTCAATAGATATTGAAACCTTAGGATGCGTGTGAAAGCTTAGCACCTAGAATTTTCCGAAGAACATCAGCAATGGCTATCTGTATGTTTCCATCACAACAGGGATTCCTTAAATTTGGCAGGAAAACAGCTAAGTACATAAATACAATACATAAATGAGTAGCTTTACCAGACAAAAGGATTTGTATTTCTGTCCATCCATTTAGGAGAGTCACACAGCTCTGCCACATAGCACAGCCTATGGGCAAAACAGGAAACCTGATTCTTATTTCTGCCGTTCAGTAACAGTTACAGGTTTGTTGTAAGACCAAGTAATTGTCAGTCAAACTATCAGAACACTGAAAACTGAAAAATGGCCTAGTAGTAACAGGGTTTTACAGGCTTGTGATCAAGTGGTTTGCACCTTTATGTGCATTATTAACCATTTGCCGCCCGCCCTCATCAGCGTTCCGGGTGGACGCCATATGGCGTCCTCCCACACATGCACAGATTGCGCTCCTGTAGAGCGGCGCAGAGGCGCAATCTGTCGCCGGCCGTGTACCTCAGACACGGCCGATGACAGATCTGAGTATCGGCCCCGTTGCCGGTACCATGTGACCTGCTGTGACCAATCACAGCAGGTCACATGACAGTTGTATACAATGGATGGCTTCATTCATGCCATCCATTGTATACTAGTGTCTAGCTGTGAATGGTCACAGCTAATCACATGCACATGTCATGTGATTAGCTGTGGCCAAATCACAGCTAAGCACAAAAAAAAACAAAAAAAAAACCCTGAATGAATTGATGTCATTCAGGTAAATGCTTGCTTATAGCAAAGTAATTCTTTGCTATAAGCAAATTGTGTAAAAAAAAAAAAAAATACTGATCACTTCCCCAAAGTAGTACAATGTTACTATGGTAACATTGTACTACTTTGGTCATAGTGAAATATGAAAAAAAATCTTTAAAAAAATAAAAAGAATTTAATAAAAAATAATAAAAAAAAAATATATATATATTTTTTTTTTTTCCATACTGTCACCAGTCAGTGTCCCTGATCACCGCCATGCCAGTTATATGATGACGCTGTACTGCACTGGTGACAATATGTAAAAAAAAAATAGTGAAACTAATTTTTTACATTTTTTCATTTTCCGATTATGACCAAAAAAAAATACAACTTTAAAAAACTCGCCATGCCTCTTATGAAGTACGTCGGACTGTCTACTTTGCAAAAAGGGGTCATTTGGGGGATATCTGTACTATTCTGACATTCTTGGACCTCAAGAAATTAGATTGGCTGTCAGTACTTCAGGATTGATCAATATTCAGATCTATACCATAGTTTGTGAACTCTATAACTTTCCTACAAACTAAAAAATACATCCTAATTTGGGTTATTTTCACCAAAGACATGTAGCAGAATACATCTCGGCCTAAATTTATGAAGAACAATTATTTATTTGCAAACTTTTATAACAGAAACAAAGAAAACCTTTTTTTTTTCAAAATTTTTGGTCTTTTCTTGTTAATTTAGCAAAAAAAAAAAAATACTAGTGGTGATTAAATACCACCAAAAGAAAGCTCTAGTTGTGTGAAGAAAATGATAAAATTTTAGTTTGGGTGCAATGTTGTATGACCGCGCAATTGTCATTCAAAGTGTGAGAGCGCTGAAACCTGAAAACTGGCCTGGGCAGGAAGGTGTAAAATTGCCCGGTATGGAAATGGTTAACAATCTTGCACCTTCATGCACTGCCATTGTTATCAGTAGGCCCTATAATACACATCAATGAATCAAAAAATGGGCAACACACGTCAAAACATCGCACGTATGTTAAGAAGCATTAAAACATATAGACGTGAATGAGCCCATCTTTCTATTCCCAACAGCTCACCAGTGCTCAATTCTTTTCATTTATATGTAATATTTTAATATATAAATAAGAGGGAGAGATGGTAAGCAATCGATATATGACAGCTGGAAACAACTTGGAAATTATGACATGAACTACAAATAAACGAATGACTGGGCAAGGGAAGCGTTTCCTAAAAATCACAATGAACTCACAACAACATATAGACATTTATGCTGCGGACTCAGCTTCCTTCTCACATAACAATTTCTCAGTTAATGGTACCATGGGCTAGTTTTCTTTTTAAGGCGTATGTCAAGGAAAAATACGTGACAGGGTTACATTCCTACATGCAAAATATGTCATCTCTCCTAGCGACTTCTGAATAATCAATTAACAGCTAATGCGCAGCTTTTACGAGCCGATCCTACAGCGGCCCCCTGACCCACTACTATGGGGTCAAGCGCTGTTTGTCCCCGAGGACACATAGAACCTGTTTAGTGGGTTGGTATTTACTACTGACACAACAGGGGGTCTGCAGGCTGTGTGATTCAATATAAAGGAAACCCAGTGTCTCCTGTATATACTGGGAAGATCAGCGGAAACGGTTTGTAAGACCTGTGATGTGACATATAAAGGATGTAGTGTGTGTGTTGTATACACTGCAAAATCCACGGGGTGCCCATATGGGGAAAGTATTATAGAATGATTAGGAACAAAGTAAAAATCCTGTTTAGAATTGTTGCATTTACCTGTGGACAAATTAAGAGACATTGACAGGTTTTAATATATTTTGTTAGATAAATTTGTGAATTTTGATTAATATCATATAAATCTGGGGTCCTCAAATTTAAAAAAAATTTAAACAAATGGCCATTTCACTGCCCTTCAGACTATTAGGGGGCCAGACTGAGGTCAGTAAGAATAAACAATAGCTTTTACATCTGAGGTCAGTGGGAGAAAAAAATGACCATTCCGCAGTTAGAGTATCATTGCACCTGTGAGAGTAATAAATCCCTTGCATCACTGGGAGTACTCAATGCCCATGCATCAGTAGGAGTAATAAATGCCCCTGCATCAATGGTCAGTAGGAGTAATAAATGTTCCTGTGTCAGTGGGAGTTATAAAATGCCCCTGTGTCATTGGTTAATGGGAAGAATGAAGCACCATCATTGGTGTCTGTGGCCAGTAGGAGGAACGGTGTCCCAGCATTGGTGTCAGTTGGAGGAATGAAGCACCATCATTAATGTTGGTGGAAGGAACGGTGCCGCAGCACTAGTGTGAGTTGGAGGAATGACGCCCTATTACTGGTGTCAGTGGAAGGAATGAAGCCCCATCACTGTTGTCAGTGGGAGTATTAGTGCCCTATCATTGGTGTCAGTGGAAGGAATGAAGCCCCATCATTGGTGGGAGGAATGGTGCCCCAAGCTTGGTGTCAGTTGGAGGAATGAAGACCCATCTTCATAGGCAGGTGTAGTGTGGCACCCAAGACAGTGTGCAACTGTATAGCAGAGGGAGCAGAGGACAAGGGGGAATCTATGTAACTCCGAGGCTTACATACTGTAGGTGTCATCAGGGGAGCAGCTGTATCATTGGATGTTGCTGTCCTGGCTGACCTCTACAGCCATTTTTAATTTGGGCAGGGCAAATAAATAGCACTGCTCCCATACGGTTAGCGTGCATTTTGTGAGTGGTTAGGTCAAGGACAGAACCCTCGCTGGCTAAGGACAGATAATTTAGCTTAGTGACAGGTTCCTGTGGAGGAGGGACAGACTAGGGACTGACATTGTGCTCCAGATAGTTGCCTTCCAGTTTCAGGCGCCAGTTGTGGTCTGCTTTCCAGCCAGCTCCTCTGTCAGTTGCTGTCAGGAGTCAACCTGGAGTACAGATACCTACAGGTGAAACTCGAAAAATTAGAATATGGTGCAAAAGTTCATTTATTTCAGTAATGCAACTTAAAAGGTGAAACTAATATATGAGATAGACTCATTACATGCAAAGCAAGATAGTTCAAGCCGTGATTTGTCATAATTGAGATGATTATGGCTTACACCTCATGAAAACCCCAAATCCACAATCTCAGAAAATGAGAATATTGTGAAAAGGTGCAATATTCTCGTCTCAAAGTGTCCCAATCTAATCAGCTAATTAAGCCATAACACCTGCAAAGGGTTCCTGAACCTTTAAATGGTCTCTCAGTCTGGTTCAGTAGGATTCACAATCATGGGAAAGACTGCTGGCCTGACAGTTGTGCAGAAAACCATCATTGACACCCTCCATAAGGAGGGAAAGCCTCAAAAGGTAATTGCAAAAGAAGTTGGATGTTCCCAAAGTGCTGTATCAAAGCACATTAATAGAAAGTTATGTGGAAGGGAAAAGTGTGGAAGAAAAAGGTGCACAAGGAGCAGGGATGACCGCAGCCTGGAGAGGATTGTCAGGAAAAGGCAATTCAAAAGTGTTGGGGACTTACACAAGGAGTGGACTGAAGCTGGAGTCAGTGCATCAAGAGCCACCACAAACAGACGGATCCTGGGCATGGGCTTCAAATGTCGTATTCCTCTTGTCAAGCCGCTCCTGAACAACAAACAACGTCAGAAGCGTCTTACCTGGGCTAAAGTAAAACAGTCCTGGTCTGTTGCTCAGTGGTCCAAAGTCCTCTTTTCTGATGAGAGCAACTTCTGCATCTCATTTGGAAACCAAGGACCCAGAGTATGGAGGAAGAATGGAGAGGCACACACTGCAAGATGCTTGAAGTCCAGTGTGAAGTTTCCACAGTCTGTGTTGATTTGGGGAGCCATGTCATCTGCTGGTGTTGGTTCACTGTGCTTCATTAAGTCCAGGGTCAATGCAGCCGTCTACCGGGAGATTTTGGAGCACTTCATGCTTCCTTCCACAGGCAAGCTTTATGGGGATGCTGACTTCATTTTCCAGCAGGACTTGGCACCTGCCCACACTGCCAAAAGCACCAAAACCCGGTTCAATGACCGTGGGATTACTGTGCTTGATTGGCCAGCAAACTCGCCTGACCTGAACCCCATAGAGAATCTATGGGGCATTGCCAAGAGAAAGATGAGAGACATGAGACTGAACAATGCAGAAGAGCTGAAGGCCGCTATTGAAGCATCCTGGTCTTCCATAACACCTCAGCAGTGCCACAGGCTGATAGCTTCCATGCCACGCCGCATTGAGGCAGTAATTGCTGCAAAAGGGGCCCAAACCAAGTACTGAGTACACATGCATGCTTATACTTTTCAGAGGTCCGATATTGTTCTATGTACAATCCTTGTTTTATTGATTGCATGTAATATTCTAATTTTCTGAGTTTGTGGATTTGGAGTTTTCATGAGCTGTAAGCCATAATCATCACAATTATGACAAGTCACGGCTTGAACTATCTTGGTTTGCATGTAATGAGTCTATCTCATATATTAGTTTCACCTTTTAAGTTGCATTACTGAAATAAATGAACTTTTGCACAATATTCTAATTTTTTGAGTTTCACCTGTACTGTACAGTTCATTGTAAGTTCTCTGGCTCAGTGTGGTCACGTATGCAGCCTCCATTATACCTTTGCAATACCTTCATATTAAAATACTTTGCCACAACTCCTGGTCTCCATGTGAGACTGTAAAAACTTCCCTTTACACTGCCAGTGCCACCTAAATGCAATATTTTTCACTAAATATCTTCATGTGAAGTCCGCAGTGAAACCAACAATTTCACAATTGTTGATCTCCTGGGCCCACAAAGCTCTCACTGGTTTGTTCTTCTGACCTCCATGTCTCTACAAGCTCCTGAAGACTTTACATGAAGATTTCTTAGGATTGGAGCATCATTCTGACTTGGTCCCATTTTCTGATGCTTAAAGTAGATCTAAAATAGGTGAAAGGACAGAAGCAAAGTCAAGAAAATGTTCGAGGTCAGGACTGGAGCAATCATGTAAAAAAAAAAGGAGGAACAATCAGGAAAGGGAGAAGGCTTCACAGTTTGGCAACAGAAGTCAACTGAATCAGGGCTGGAAATATTCTCACAGAAAACTAAAAGGACAAATAGCCAATGGTGGTCCGCAATGTTCCCACAATGATGCACTTGCACACATATTTCAAGGCTCGCACTAACATGGCTTGGGCTTGGGCAGCACAGTGGCTTAATGGTTAGCACTTCCACCTGACAGCACTACAGTTGGGAGTTCAAATCCCAACCACGGCACTACCTCCCTGGAGTTTGCATGTTCTTCTTGTGCTTGCATGTGTTTCCTCAGGGTACTCTAGCTTCCTCTCACACTCCAAACACATGCTGGTATGTTAATTAGCTCCTGTCTAAATTGGACCTAGTATATGTATGAATGTGAGTTAGGGACCTTAGATTGTCCACCCCTTGAGGGCCAGGAACTGATGTGAATGTACAATATATGTAAAGCACTGCATAAATTGATGGCACTATATAAGTACCTATAATACAATAAACATTGGAGAACATGATAGGCAACATGGGAGAAGCTATTATTAAAGGTCCCCAGAAACTGAAAATGGTACATATCCTTAGCCAAAAGTACAAAAGCAATGTCATATTCAAAGCATACCTTAAGTGTTATATAGGAATGGTATTATACATAAATTTAGGGCAGTTGTGTGCATTGTAGATTAAGATTTTAAAAGTGAGTCAAAAACCCTTTAAGAACAATGAATAACTGAACAGCCAAACAGGGATTCAGAAATATGCAGAATGGGAAGTTTTGCTTTTCTATGCAGAGGGTGAATAGGGAGGCCTGAGAATGTGACCCGCCATCCTTGTATTTCAGAGCACAAATCTGCCGGGATTTACACACATCACACAGGAAACTGGAATACTGAGTATCCCCATTATCAGAAATGAATCACAGCACTACAAAAAAACACCATGACACAGTCATACTTCTCTTTGGGGAAATATACCATCCCTGATCCCTGTTATTCTAATGAGTCTAAAGCCAAATTTGGATGAAGTGGGAAATGGTTAAAACCCTGGTGACCTTTATTTGCTATCTGTGTCCCACTGTGTCATTGTGGAGATTCCCATTTATTTTCTGCCCTTTAGACAGACATTCTCTCCAAAGTAAGGGAAATACCCCCAGTTGTCCCCACTGGGTTCCCATTGGAGAGTTTTCCTTCTTTTCCTGGTGACAATTAAACATTTTGGATTCTCTCTGGTGACAGTGGTCACTAGGAGATATAGAGTAGAAATCTCCCTAACAGGAACAGAAACAACAATAAAAAAAAATGACCGGGGCTTTAAAAAAAAACCAAAAAGAGTATTGTCTTTATTTACACTTTAAAGTGTAGATTCACCTTCAGGAAGATTTTCCAAAAATTACCAATGCAATTTTATATCCTTGGAATAGTTCATATCAGTGCTCCTCTTATTGTAAATGGTACACATTCTAATAATATAGATACAGCTATTGGGGGGCCTCTCCACAAATACCTTAGCTGTCAATCAAGGAACCCAGAGGAGAGGAATGAGTGGGTAGGACGAAATTGTGCTAACATTGGGAGGGGCTTCAATTGGCATGGTTAACCACTTGCCTACCGGGCACTTTTACCCCCTTCCTGTCCAGGCCAATTTTCAGCTTTCAGCGCTGTCACGCTTTGAATGACAATTGCGCGGTCATGCAACACTGTACCCATATGAAATTTTTTCACACAACGAGAGCTTTCATTAGGTGGTATTTATGTGTTGCTAAACAAATGAAGAAAGACTGAAAATTTGAAAAATAAGAGTTTTTTTGTTTCTGTTATAAAATTTTGCAAACAGGTAATTTTCCTCCTTCAGTAATGTGCGTTAATGAGGCTGCACTGAGAGCCACATATATGCAGCACTGATGTGCACTGATGAGGCAGCACTGATACGCAGCATTGATGAGGCGGCACTGGTAGACATTGATGAGTAGGCACTGATGAGGCTGCGCAGATGAACACTGATAGGTGGGAATGATGGGCACTGATAGGCAGCACTGATGGGCACTGATAGGCAGCAATGACTGGCGGCATTGACTGGCAGCACTGACGGGCACAGATTAGCAGCACTGATAAGCACAGATTGGCAGCACTGCTGGGAAGCACTGTTGGGCACTGATGGGCACTTTTGGGGCCTAAATATCAGTGTAGGTGTCTGCCTTCATAGTTGCCGGATATCGGCAGTACTTTCCTCATGTTGTGACAGGCTCCTACACTTTTAAGGGAGTCCCAACCCCTTGCCAAGCTTTCTGTTGGGGATTTGCTGAGGTCCCTCAAGAGTGCAGCCAGCCACTCCTTAGATCCACCCACTGCCTCCAAGGCCCTCCTCCAAAAGCCTCAGAGCAGGGGGAAATTGCAGAGGGTCTGTCCTGCAGAGTCTCTCAGCCCTGACCACAATTTGACCCCTCTGGCTATTACAACTGTACTGCTATCCAGCTCCTGTCTAAAAATTAGGGTCTAGCTCCCCCTAGCTAAACTAGGAGGGTGCTACATAAAGATAATCAAAATGCACGTAATGAAGACTGACATGGTGTCCTTCAACGACATCTGGTACCAGCCATGTGACCAGGTATTGGGTGCCACATGATCCCAACAGCTGGATTAGTGTTTAGGAAAAGCTACTGGTTGTCTGATTCTGCCTGAATGTCAGCCCTAAACTATTTTATTGCTTTTAGTAAAATTTTATTTCATCTAATAGTAAACTGAAACTTCCAGCATTCCTTACGAGATCCAAGTTATGAGAACAATTAAAAAAACAATATCTTAGATAAAAGTCGTTAGCATACTTACTCAGAGCTTTCACTAAAGTGCTTCATGATGATGTTCTGCATAGCATAGTTACCCACCACAACCAATCTGGTTTCATATTTCATCTTTATCATAAAAGCAGAACAACAAAGCTGCATTCTGATTGGTTCCTGAGGGTTATTATCCAAATTGTTCTTTTCCATGCTAAAAAAAGCCAATGACGTTACCACGGGAACATGATGATGAGGTGACCTAAAAATATTTTGGCATAAAATACAAAGAGTTGTTGTGTTTGGCTTGTTGTGTTTAACTATTATGTTTGGCCTGTTTAATATCTGACTTGAGCACTGCGTGCTATAAAAATTTATAGTTACTGTGAATGAACTGGCAGAGAACCTCATCTCAAATAAGATCTAAGAGCACCAGGGATCAGTCTGGAAAGAAGAATGCTGGTCTGAGACATTTCACACAATTACAATGTGAGTTTATATTACTGTATATGCATACTGCTTAACTGTCACTAATAACTGCTATATTGAGTCTATTTATTAACATTGACAAAATGACAGAAGGAACTATGTGACATAAAGGATATTCCACACACTGCAGGGTGACAGAGGGAGCTATGTGACATTTAGTCTGTCCCTCCCATAACACAGTGACACCACCCAGGAGGAGCTATGTGACATGGAGGATATCCCTCCCATCACAGGGTTACACAGACAGGAGGAGCAATGTCACAAGAAGCCTGTCTCTCTTACCATAGGGTGACACCACCAGGGAGGAACTATGTGTCATGGAGTCTGTCCCTCCTATGACAATGATAAACCCAGGAGGAGCGATGTGACCTGGAATCTGCCCATCCTACCATAGTGAGATCACCCAGGAGGAGCTATGTGACATGGAATCTGCCCATCCTTCATAGTGATATCACCCAGGAGGAGCTATGTGACATGGAGGATATCCCTCCCATCACAGGGTTACACAGACAGGAGGAGCAATGTCACAAGAAGCCTGTCCCTCTTACCATAGGGTGACACCACCAGGGAGGAACTATGTGTCATGGAGTTTGTCCCTCCTATGACAATGATAAACCCAGGAGGAGCGATGTGACATGGAATCTGCCCATCCTACCGTAGCGAGATCACCCAGGAGGAGCTATGTGACATGGAATCTGCCCGTCCCACCGTAGTGAGATCACCCAGGAGGAGCTATGTGACATGGAATCTGCCCGTCCCACCGTAGTGAGATCACCCAGGAGGAGCTATGTGACATGGAATCTGCCCGTCCCACCGTAGTGAGATCACCCAGGAGGAGCTATGTGACATGGAATCTGCCCGTCCCACCATAGTGAGATCACCCAGGAGGAGCTATGTGACATGGAATCTGCCCGTCCTACCATAGTGAGATCACCCAGGAGGAGCTATGTGACATGGAATCTGCCCATCCTACCATAGTGAGATCACCCAGAAGAAACTATATGACATGGAGTTTGTCCCTGTTAAACAGAGTGACACAGCTAGGTCAAGCTATGTGACATGGAATCTGTCCCTTCTCCCACGGTGACACCACCCAGGAGGAGCTATATGACATGGAGTCTGTCCCTCCCAGCACAGAGTGACAGATAGAAGAAGCTAAATGACATAGAGTAGGTCCTTAGTACCACAGGGTGATACAGAGGAGTATGTGACATGGAGTCTGTCTCTCTGGCCACAGTGTGACATAGACAAAAAGTTATGTGACATGGAGTTTGTCCCTCCTACCACAGAGTGACATCACTCTGGAGGAGCTATGTGACATGGAGTTTGTCCCTCTGACCACAGGGTGATACAGACAGAAGGAGCTATGTAACATGGAGTCTGTCCTTCCTACCACAGTGACACCAACCAGGAGGAGCTATGTTCAATTGCTTGGTAACACAAATTGCTAATTAGCCAATCACATGGCAGCCACCACCTCATTTAGTCATCCAGACGTGGTGAATCAGAATGGGGAAGAAAGGGGTTTTAAATGACTTTGAACATGGCATGATTGTAGGTGCCAGATGGGCTGGTCTGAGTACTTCAAAAACTGCTGATCTGCTGGGATTTTCACACAAAACCATCTCTAGGGTTTACAGAGAATGGTCCAAAAAAGAGAAAATATCCAGTGAGCAGCAGTTGTGTGGATGAAAATGCCTTGCTGATGTCAGAGGAGAATGGACAGACTGGTTCAGCTTTGACATTCAGATGGTAGGGTAAAAATTTGGTGTAAACACCATGCAATCATGTATCCACGGTCCAGGCTGGTGGTGGTGGTGTAATGGTGGGGAGGATATTTTCTTGACACTAGCAAGGTGTACATAATGTAGGAGATGGTAAGTGTAAATTCTGTCACTCCTTCCATAGGATGACACAGACAGGAAGTCTGTCCCTCCTATCAGAGTGCCACCACCTCATAGGAGCTACCTGACAAGGAGTTTGTCCCTCACAGCACAAGGTGACACACACAGAACGAACTATGTGACATGATGTTTGTCATTCCCACCAGGAAGGACTAAAACAAAATATTCATTTTGTTTCATTTCATTTATTAATTGAAGAATTTCATTTTGTCATAGTCATTATGTTGAACAGATTTGAGCTTGGGATTCATTTCGTATATTCATTTTTATTGGAAATTAGTATTATATTTTTTTCAATTCAAATTCATTGTGAAGAATAGCTATTGTTAAGGAGTGGCCACCCAGTCGCCATGTCCTTAACAACCCTAACTTTTCTGCTGTCAGTGTGATTCCTGAAGTAAATACCCGCCCCGATGTTTATTTACTTTCGGCAGGAACTGGAGCTGTCAGTAGCCAGGAGGTAAACGTTTCACACAGACCTCTTTTTTTTTAGGGCAGTCGCCATTGTTCATTGTGATTAATGCTGGATTTACTTTGGGAACATCGTTTTTGTGGGGGGTTTTTAATAAAGGACTTTTCAAAAACTGGCTACTGTTTTTATTTACTTTTCACACATTTTTTGGTAAATGAGTAGGGATACTATTCACATAGCAGGGGTCCAGAATCTGGGGCCTCCTTGTTAAAGGGGGCTGTCAGATTCAAATAATCTCCTGGTCCGCAGACCACCATATATACTGCTACAGGGTGGCAGGGGTGCGCAAAACCACGTATATAAATGATTTTGCACTTGTAGGGGGTGCACATAAGCTACCGCTGCCATTCCCAGCCGGTGATTTCTGGATGGCACCTGGTGATTACCGAGCATCTCTGATGGGGAGGACTGTTTTGTTTACTAACAGTCCTCCTCCCTGTCAGCTTGGGCACACTGCTCTGGATGGCTGTGCAGAGCAGTGTGCTTACAGTGAAGCACACAGACACCGCCCCCTAGTAAAACATTCCCTGCACACAGTTAACCCTTTGATCAACCCTCATGTTAACCCCTTCCTGCCCAGTACCATTAGTACAGTGTTAGTGCTTTTTATTAGCACAGATCACTGTATTGGTGTCACAGGGGATGTCAGTGACACCAAGCCAGTTCCCCCAGTGTCAGAATGGCTGCCGTAGTCCCGCTATAAGTCACTGATTGCCACCATTTCTAGTATATAAAAAAAATACCAGTATATATATCGCCATTTGTAAACACTATAACTTTCACGTAAACCAATTAATTTACACGTTTTTACATCGCTTCTCGGCCTTTTGGCTAAGATCAAGTGTAGTATCTGTTCTTATCAGTGTCCAGTGGGGGTGCTCCCGGCCATTCTAGCTTTGCGGGGATGGCTGTTGTATAGTACCCTCACTGGTATGATGGGGGTCCGGAAGGCTAGTACCGGAGGGACAGAAACCGGGGAGCGCCATGATTCGTTCTGGGGCCTCGGGAGTAATTCCTCCGAGAAGACTGGAAAGACCCAGTACCTCCTGATTTGGACGGATCTACCTTGGTCTGGCCAGGGGCTGAGGATGCAGAAAGTCCGCAAACTCAGTGCCCCCTGAGTAGACGCTCTCAGGGGTGCCACTAGTAACACCTGGGTGTGGGACCCCACAGTGTGAAGATGGCACATGGTCACTGTTTTTACACTCTTTTTGCACAGCGCCCTAAGGACCAGGTCTTTTGGCTAAGTCCAGGGCAATTTTTGCTACGGGCCTCAGGGCCTGGTCTGTGCACAATTTGGCACGGTACCATTTTTTTTTTTTTTCTATTTATTTATTTATTTAATTTATTTACACCTCCCACGTTTGTCACTTTTTCTTTCGCTTATGTGTGTGTTTCACGGATGGAGGGTGTGGGTCCTCGGGCCTACCCTGAAGTCTAGGGGGAGGATGTGTGGCCTTTTGGTTCCTTCCTCCCCTGATCCCTAGGGGGCTTTTCTTCGGGAGAGCCCCCTGACCAAGTACTGTGTGTCTGGCTTCGGCTGGACACAAGGAACGGTGGTCCACCAGGCCTTTTGGCCAGGAGGACCAATTGGGAACCTTGTCCCCGTCAGGAGCTTCGTGCCCCGGGGATCAGGGTAAGCGGTCCAAGCCCCTTTAGGGGTAGGACACGGCACACCCCTAAGTGCACTTTTTCGTGTGGTGTTTTGCACTTGCACTTTTTTTGTGATACACTTACGGGTCTTTACGTTTATAGTTGCACGTTTGCGGACTTAAAAAAAAATAAAAAATTAATTTACACGTTTTGGGATTTTCTTTTTAGCAAAGACATGGAGCAGAATACATTTTGGCCTAAATTTATGATGACATTAGATTTTTTAAAATTTTTTACTGGACATGTTTAATAGCAAAACGTCAAAAATATTGTTTTTTTCTCAAAATTGTCGGTCTTTTTTTTATAGAGCAAAAAATAAAAAACTCACAAGCAAACAAATACCACCAAAAGAAAGCTCAATTAGTTGGAAAAAAGGATTTAAATTTCATATGGGTGCAGCGTTGCATGACTGCGCAATTGTCAGTTAAAGTAACGCAGCGCCGTAACGCACAAAATGACCTGGTAAGGAAGGAGGGGGTAAATTCTCAGGAGGGCAAATGGTTAACAACCAGCTATACTGGTCTGTTTTGCTTACATTCTGCTGTCAGCAGGGAATCCCGCTGACAGCAGAGGAATCATATTTGTTAAGGACATGGTGGCAGCGTGCTCCTTAACAACAGGCTATTCATAAATTAATTTATATAATTTTTACTATTTGATGCTTCAAACATCCAACTGAAGCAAATAAATTTCGTTGATTCGTTAGAATTTGTTTGCAATTCATTGAAATTCATTATTATTATAATTATTTAGATATTTTGGATACATCTCAATCTTAAAATAACAAAAATTCTTATGAATTTCAATTCATAATGAAATGAACCGCACATGTCTAACCACTGGGTGATACTAACCAGAGAAGCTATGTGGCATACATTCTGTCTCTCCTACCACAGTGGCAGCACGCAGGAGGAGCTATGTGACCTCCCACCACAGAGTAACACCACCCAGGAGGAGCTATGTGACCTCCCACCACAGAGTAACACCACCCAGGAGGAGCTATGTTTCCTCCCACCACAGAGCAACGCCACCCAGGAGGAACTATGTGACCTCCCACCACAGAGTAACGCCACCCAGGAGGAGCTATGGGACCTCCCACCACAGAGTAACGCCACCCAGGAAGAGCTTTGTGACCTCCCACCACAGAGTAACACCACCTAGGAGGAGCTATGTGACCTCCTATCACAAAGTAACACCACCCAGGAGGAGCTATGTGACCTACCACCACAGAGTAACACCACCCAGGAGGAGCTATGTGACCTCCCACCACAGAGTAACACCACCTAGGAGGAGCTATGTGACCTCCCACCACAGAGTAACACCACCCAGGAGGAGCTATGTGACTTGAAGTTGAAGTCTGCCTCTCCCACCACAGGATGACACAGACAAGAGGAACTATGTGACATGGAGTCTATCCCTCCCACCACAGGGTGAAACAGACAGGAGAAACTAGTATGTGACATGGAGTCTGTCTCTCCTACCAAAGGGTGAAACAGTTCAGGAGTGACTATGTGACATGAAGTCTATCCCTCCCACTAAAGGGTGGAACAGACAGGAGGAACTATGTAACATGAAGTCTGTCTCTCCTACCATAGGGTGACACAGACAGGGGGAAATATGTGATATGGCATCTATCCTTCCCAGCAATGGGTGACAGAAGAAGACTGTTCTAATATATTTCCTGTCTTCTGCCTCTGCTGTATGAAATTCAGAAGCAGGTGGTGACAACGTGATATGTGTCTAGTTGTTGCGCTGTCCCTGGAGATCGCCTTAGACGAGGTCACAGAGGACAGAGGACTGCCGTCACACAATTATGACAATTCCAGGCTGTAGCAAAGCCTGGGAAAACCTCAGCACTACATTGTGGGCCAGTGAAACCTCAGTGCAGACCTCTCAAGTGGTGTCTATCGGCAATCTCCAGAGTTCTGAGCAGGGTGAACAACACCTTGTGAGTCCATGAAAGATTCAAAGCTCCATATAAAGCTTTGCTTGAAATCTATATTTGCAGACTGCCTGGGATGGAGTTTATCTCTGTTCTTCATCACAGTGCTGTCACTGAAGGGAACTGGATGGACTCTGCGAGGGTGGTGCAGTCCTCCGGGATGTCGAATATTCCTGGATTGTACAGATAAATGCTTTAGTAATAGCTGTGCTGCCTGTGTGGGGTTTGCAGGTGGTCTCGTAGGTAATTAAAAGCTAGCTAGAGTATACTAAACGTGATTTCATATGATCAATCTAAATTATACATGCAAGAATAAAGACACTTTTGGTGCTATTGTGTATCTATACCACATTTTTGGTTTGGATTGAGTAGTGAATCTCCTAGATTGTAAGCTCTAACGAGCCGGGCCCTCTGTGTCCTCTTGTACCAAATTGAATTGTAACTGTAAGGTCTACCTTCATTTTGTAAAGGCCTGCACAAACTATATAAATCCTGTATAATAATAATAATAATAGTGAATGGTTAGCACAATGGTCATTTTTTTTTTTTATCACATCCTGTCCTGACGCAACAGGAACAAACCAGGATCATAAATACGGATATACCTCGGTTTACGAATTTAAGGCGTTCTCTGGGACGTTGCGTAATGTGAAGAATTTGTAAACGGAAGCGCGGTTTCCCATAGGAATACATTGAAAACCAATTAATCCGTTCCGGAGGTTAGAAAAAAGTTTTAAAAAGTTGATGTCACTATAGGTCAGTGTTGGTTTTTAAATGTAATTACCAGCTTTTTTTTTCTTCACTATAGCTCAGAGAATCAGCTGTCACTTTCCCCCCAGCTAAAAGAAACAATGTTTCCTTTTAGTTTTTTTCCCAAGATAAAAGAAACAAAGTATCCTTTAGCTCCGGGGAAAGTGACAGCTGATTCTGTGAGCTATAGTGATGCAAAAACAAAGCAATTGCATTTAAAAATCGGCGCCGACATACACTTCGTATTGCAAAACAAATTTGTAAAAAAATTTGTAAACCGAGGCGTTATTTTCAATGAATTTTCATTCATAAAACCGAAAGTTACATTAACAGAGGTGTTCGTAAACCGAGGTACACCTGTACATGCAGATCAAGCTAACCCCTTTAAAATGTATGCCTGGCCAATTTGTTTGGTGGGGAGTTTTGAAGTAATGTCAGGTTTTAAAACTGAACTCAAGGCACACAATTTTGTTCCAATATCTCCAAAGAATCTAATTCTACTTTGTGTGCACCAAATGCCTCAGCCAACCCAAATATTACCTTGTAAAGTAGCAGTGACATCATCACTGTGCTGTACATAGACTGTGCACAGAGCAGAGCTATGGGAGGGGCCCAGCAGGCTCCACCCACTACAGGCTGCCTGTAGAAAAGTACAGGAGGGGGCGGAGACAGGACTAGTCACCCTGCACAAGGAGAGAGAGCAGCAGTGACCGGTCTTTATTACAGGAAGTGTCACACTGGATTACTCCACAGATCTGGAAGAAATACACAAAGCAGTAAGAACACACATGCCCCTTGTATTTAAATAATATTTGCTTGTCCCAGAAATCATCTGCTATCTGGGACTCCATTAGAGATATTTTCCCTCACTTCCTGTCCTTCTGATAACATTTTACTAGACAGGAAGAAAGAGGAACGTTCCAACAGCGAGACAGGCAGACATAAAAATGATTTTCCTTAGTAAATTACAGGAAGGCTAGAACACCTGTCAGACCTTCCCCAGGACTATTAGTCCTGCCTGGTGTGACCACAGGATCAAAGTGAGCAGGATCAGGGAGGGGCGGACTGACAACTCATGGGGCCCCCGGGCAATAGGGGATCATGGGGCCCCTGTGTCCTTGCCCAAACTCAAAAAAGCCTATGAAAAAGGTACCAGGGGCATCTCATGGGGCCCCCTACTGACCCCGGGCCCTTGGGCAGTGCCCGAGTTTCCAAATGGTCAGTCCACCCCTGGGATCAGGACACAAAGGTGGACGAAGCCTGCCAGAGCATGAGATTACACCTTTACTTGGGTGGAGGGGCACACACTACAAGGGTATTTAATTATATTGTGCCCAGAGTTGGCTTTAAATTAATTAAAGACATATCTGAGATCATTTACTGTTCTATATCAGGTGCATTTGAACTGCTGCTGACTTTCTTCTAGCTTGCATCAACTAGTTTCAAGCTGTTTCACATTATCATTGACATGTATGGAGGAAAAAGCACTGAAGCAAACCCATTGGCATCGACCCTCAGATTGATACTTCACATACATTAACCCCTTCCTGCTGCCTGTGCACATATTTGCGGTTTCCCAGAAATGGGTCTTTATCCATCAGGCTACCAGCACAGAGACCGAGATCTAACCAATGACCGGGAACCGGGAGTCCCATTTCCTGATCACTTGATCACTGTTATAGCCTCTGATTGGCTATCATAGTGATCAGTCACTGTATAGTCTGCCCATATTTTTTTCTTCTTTTCAATGGAGAAAAACATACATTGTATCCTTTTCTCCTTGCAATAGAAGAGGAAAAAAGTAAACAAAGATGTGTGTGTACAAGAAAAAAACAAAACAACAATAATAAAAAAAAGAAGTTAGCTAGATCAGGGTTTGATCTAGGTCAGGGGTCTCCAAACGTTTCAAACAAAGGGCCAATATACTGTCCTTCAGACTTCAGGAGGGCCAGATTAGGGCCAGTGAGGACAGAAAATGTCCTGGCCCCAGCATCAGTGAGAATAAACATGGCCTCAGTGTTGGTCATTAGGAGGAGGAGTAGTGCCCCACCATTGGTATTAGTGGGAAGAACAGTACACCATCATTGGTTTCATGGGAAGAAGTACTGCCCCATTGTTGGTCTCAGTTGGAGGAATAGTGCCCCAAGGGCCGGAGAAAGGATAGCAAAGGGTCACATCCAGCCCTCAGGCTGCAGTTTGGAGACCCCTGATCTTGGTCAATGCCAGGGTTAAGATCAAGGTTAGGGTCAAAGGTCAAGATCAGAGTCAAAGGTCAGTGTATTTTAAGCAGGATTAAAAAAAATTAGGATTAGTGTCAATGTTTTTTAGGTAGGAAAAAAAGCAAAATGTGCACTATTGTTTCTGGGCCCTACTACGGGTACAAACAAAAAATAACATAACATACTATTTATCACCAAATGTGGAAGGGTCTTCACAAAGTAAGTTTACAATCTTCAGATTAATAAGAGTAGACTAGAAATAACTGAATATAATGTGGAAATTAATATATGATTAATTATGATTTTACATTTTGACCATAGATACACTCTAAAATAATAACATGCTCGCAGGTTAACTGGATCCTGTCTAAATTGGCCCTAGTATGTGTATGTATGAATGTGAGTTAGGGACCTTAGATTGTACATCCCTTGAGGGTTAGGGACTGATGTGAATGTACAATATATATGTAAAGTGCTGCGTAAATTGACAGCGCTATATAAGTACCTATAATAAGAATAATAATAATAACACAGAGGGGAACCTTAAAACATTTATTTAGGGATAGAATGTAATATACCCATGAAAAATACAGAGCATCAAGCTCAACACAGATTTCCAACAGATCGACCAGAACTGGTAGTGAACTTCCAGATGGAAGGAGAGGATGTCCCAGAGTTCTGCAGATGTTAACACATTTCGAGGGTGCGCCTCCTTACCAGAGCCAAAAGTCTACTGGACCTGTATCTTCTTATATAATGACTACATCCCATTGTCAAGGTCCTCTGCTCCATTTCCAATTAAAAGGGGGAGATGGGCCAGGTTACAGCTGCTAGCAACACCCAAAAAATAGAAAATAAACAACAAATACTAATGCTTGGACCATGGACGCTATGGGCTGCAGAATTTTCTATAGACCAGAACATGGGGAAACTGCAGATGCCTGTTCTGGTCTATTCTGGCAAGTGGATTGTTGAAGACCTTGACCTTGGTTAAGTGCTGGAGATGCTGGGAATCTAGAAAGAGCCTACCCAAATGGACAGGTGGCAAACCTTAGCACTGAAGCAGGGATGGACTGACAATTCATGGGGCCCCCGGGCAATATGGGATCATGGGGCCCCTGTGTCCTTGCCCAAACTCATAAAAGCTTATGAAAAAGGTACCAGGGGCATCTCATGGGGCCTCCTACTGATGCTGAGCCCAAGTTTCCAAATGGTCAGTCTGCCCCTGCACAGAAGTGATATTATTTGAACCTTACCAAATGTATAAATTTAACAGCTGAATGCAATGGAGCCTTAAAAACATGCTATGCTCTAGTGCCAACCGTATAGGAATACATTCTACTTCTACTGCTATTAATTTCATCTTCATTCGGTAATAGATATGCATTCTACCACAGTTATGAATGTCCCAACTCCTGATCTCCGTACTTGTTCTAGGTCAAGTACTCATTCAGCAGTTAGCATTATCGGAAGGAGAGTTCAGAATTAGGACAACTTCCATTATGTTTGGTCTTTCAGACATTTTAACCTCCACAGCCAGAAACTTGTTCAATGATCTATGGTTAGATAAATTGTTTGAATGTCAGATCGCGCTTGTATGGCCATCTAAAATCTGTTAGTACCGGAAGGCGAGCCCTATAAATAGTATGGTGTTCATGGGACACATGAAAGGTCTTTACACCATCTTATACAAACAATCTTTTATAGAGAATGTTTGATTCACCAGTTTCTTTGGGCCATTGTCTGATGACTGTGAATGGACTGATGACTTCAGCACATTTGTAGGGTTTCCTGGACAGCATTTGTAGCTCATTATTGTATATGCTGCCTGGAATTGCTTTCCAAATACTACCCCCCCCCCCATCCCAAAGAAGCGTTGGCGTTTCCCCAATCAGGCATATAATACAGATTAGAACGGTCTTTAAGATCTGGCTGGGGGGGAAGGTCGGGTAGAGTGTTCAGCTGCAGTATCCCAGCCATCCCAGGACACAGACAGAAATTGTTTCCGCGGTTCACAGACCATGCGTGTTTAATTAAGTGGATTAGGTGTGTGGGCCAGCTCCCGTCTGTACTTTTCATTCAGAAATTGTCACTTAACCCCTTGATTGGAGCAGGTCATGTTTTTAAGGTCATGGTGAATAAACTCCAAGGTTATACAAGCATTGTAAAATCTGAACTTTACAGGCATGCCGATCAGTGACCAATGTACTGTTTATGGCTATGGGCCTTATTTATCAGTGTATACGAGGGAAGGCATTCATTTAAATACATTCCTGTATAGCCACAAAGGATATAAATTCGCTTTGTGTGCATCAAATGCCTTTGCAGCCCCAAATATTACCTTTGCATTTAGTTATACTTTAGGCAATAAAACCCCAATGGGTTCTAGTCCTTCTCTACTCCATCCAAAAGTGAAGAATAAAGGTTTTGGATTTGGATACATGTTAAATTGTTTATTTAACTCTAATTGTGTTAAATATAATGACTGGAATCCAAATGGTTACTATTATTATTATTATTATACAGGATTTATATAACAGTTTGCTCAGCACTTTACAATATAACGGGAGACAATACAGCAACAATACAGTTCAATACAAGAGGGTTAGGAGGGCCTGATCCTTGGAGCTTACAATCTAAGTATGGATTACTACCCGAGCAGCCAATCAGACATCTCCTTCTATATGGTGCCCCACTATGTAATCTAAGATGGATAAGGAGCGATCAATCGCAAAACTGATGATGTCCAATTCGGAGTGTGTATCAAAATGAAATAATTATACAACAGCCTCTTATGCTCCCATCTGTCTGCAGAGCTAAATTTAGTTTGTATAAACTGCACACGGGCCCTTGAGTGCTTACTTCCATTAGACTGTTTACATGACGTGTCAGGGTGATGGAGTAAAGGACCCGGCCCTGTGCCAGTTTGGGTGTACGACAGATATACATCAAGTGTGTGTATGTATTACTGGTAACGGAGTCTTCCTTCCCATATGTAATAATACCCACCTACCGAAAACAATGAGAAACTCCATTTCTTAGAAACGAATACTGTAGCAAAGCAATTCGAGGGACCGGTAAAATGTGTGCAGTGCATTCATGTTATATCACATGTTATCATATACTGCATTATGACAGCCCATTGAAATCAATGGGCTTATGATGCAAAAAATTAGTTCTAAAATTCAGGCATGTCACAATATCTTTACCGCAATAAACTATAGCGCATTTCCATGCCTTGCTGTGCTTTGCATCAATGCGCACATTAACACATTCAGCCCAATTGGCTCTGAATGTCCGATTTTTCTGCTGGGGTACGTTAACATACACACATTAATGCACATTTTTCCATGCGCTAACATGTGTTGCGTTAAAGTGGTCCTAAAGCCAAAAGGTAAAAAGCCTTCCATTAGCTCTTCCTGCCTCTCTTCTAAATATTTACCTGAGTCCTGTACCAATCCAGTGCAGTGCCCATCTGCAGCAGCACTTGTCCTCTCTCCCCTCTATCTCACAGGCCCAGAGGCAGCATCGGGAGCCATTGGCTCCTGCTGCTGTCAGTCAAATCCTGTGAGGAGGAAGTGGGGGCGGGGCTCAGCCATGCTGTGTGTGTCTATGGACACTAGATATTCTGAGGACCCTCTGCACACTGGTATATACCCTTTAAAGCAGACTATGCAATAAATAGGGATATTTGGTTCACACATATTGCAATACATGCTTAAACTGGCCAACTGCATGAAAGTAATCCCTCTATGGCCAGTCCTACTCTGCTCTGCCTACGCAAATGCTACTGTGGACACAATGCTAGCATAGGGGGAAAGACACAATGGGGGAGAGCTACAAGGTTCAGGTCTGGCTACTGACCCAACAATACAAGAAACAAGAGATCCCTGTGCTCAAATCCCAACAGCTAGTGCATGCATTTATCCATCAGGTGCTAAAGGTGGACACACGCAGCCCGCCTCAGGATTGAGCCTGCACCCCCATAGCAAACAACTTGTTATATGGGCATTCAGAAAAGAGCAACTAAGATCGCCAGCGGGAGACCCCAGAAGAGGAGGTTCAGGGCTGCTCTGTGCAATATCCTTTCACAGAGCAGGTAAATATAACTTTTTTATTTTAGATAAAAAAACTTTAGTATCAATTCAAGTAGCCCAATCAAAAGAACAGACTGGCAATGCAACAAAACACCCAAAGAAACAGACATTCACATTTTTTTTGCACCTCAACACAGTGCATGCAGTGCATTACTATGGGTTGTGGTGTGCTGCAATGCATGTGCATTTAGCCCAGACATACATTTGATTTACGCTTGCAGAAGTGATGTATTCTGTGAAAGAAAAAACTTGCAATGTAGTTTTGATTCTTCACGATGCTATTTCAAACTTTCGTTTGCTAATTGGGATGACAGGTTCTATTCAAATTAGAAGAATATTAGTGAGGTGCCTTGCAACATTGGGAAGTGGTAAGCCCCATTTTCTGATGGCAGCCCCAAACCCACATGCAAGTATACATATCCTAAGAGTATAAGTAACACATTTAAAAAAAAAAGATACAAATTGAGATGCAGAAAAAAAAATGAAATACAGTATGATGTTAAAATGTAATGTCTATGATTAAAATATTATATATTCAGTTTGGAGCATTTAATAGCGATGTGATTGTGGCAAAATTGATTTTCTTACAAAATTAGTAATTTTGCTGTTGGCGAAATTTCACCAAAACATTCACTTCATTCTTGCATTATTTATTTACTCCAATGCATTACAACAAAATGGGTAGTTTTTACTGAAATCTACTAAAATTTAAGGAAAATGAAAACTCTTCATTTTGCTTATCCCTAGTTTTAGTCAGGAATGTGAGGGAACACACTTCTGGCACCTCCAGTACTGAATGTATGTAATGGAAAGGGTTGCTGTGATGTGTTGGAGGATCTATCGATGCTTTCTGCTGGGGGTCTGTTGTTGCTGTGGGGAGATCTATTGTTGCTGTGGGGAATTTATTGTTGCAGGTGTCTATTGTTCTTTGTGGGGGTTTTTTGTTGCTGGGAGGGATCAACTGTTGAGAGAGGGGTCTATTATTGCTGGTTGCTGAAGGGTCTATTGATACTGGCTTTTGGGGGATCTATTGTTGCTAGGGGGAACTATTTTTGCCAAGAGATCTAGTGTTGCAGGGAATCCATTGTTGCTGGGAGGGATCAACTGTTGAGAGAGGGGTCTATTGCTGCTGGTTTCTGGAGGGTCTACTTTCTGGATGCATTGTGTATGTATATATATATATATATATATATATATATATATATATATATAAATATACACACACACACACAGAATTGTGCTGAAAAGTTTGCATACCCTGTCAAAAATCATGACATTTTGGCATTGATATTGAAAATATGACTGATCATGCCAAAATAACTTTTTTATTTAAGGATGAGGATCATATGAAGCCATTTATTATCACATAGTAGTTTGGCACCTTTTTCAATCATAATGATAACAGAAATCACCCAGATACCCTTCAGGAGAAATATAAGCTGCTCTGTGGTTGTTTTTAAGGCGCACAATACAACGATACTTGAAAAAAATTAGCTGCATGGTTGAGTTGCCAGAAGGATGCCTTCACTGCACCAATGTCACAAAAAAGTTTGGTTACATTATTCCCGACAATACCTTGACATGCCTCACAGGGCTTTTTTGTGGCATTGGTGCAGTAAAGGCTTCTTTCTGGTAACTTGACCATGTAATTCAATTTTGTTCATGTATTGTTGCATTGTGCTCCTTAAAAACAACCACACAGTCTCTTTCCAGAGAAGACTATATCTCTCCTGAGGTTACCTCTGGGTTTTTCTTTGTATCCCGAACAATTCTTTATGGCTGCAATCTTTCTTGGTCTACCTAACCTTGGTTTGATATCAAGAGATCCCTAAATTTTCCCCTTCTTAACCTCCCTAGCGGTACGATTATTTCAGATTTTTGGTGCTGAAAGCGGTACCATTATTTTGCATGGAAATATGTATTTTTTTTATTGTAGGCTGTAATTTTTAGGAATAACTCACTGAAATCTGTCCGAACAAGAGTCTATTAAACATCCCGGGTAGGATAAAATTTGAAACACGAAATCATAAATTATAATTTAATAAATAATCATAAAAAAATAATAATATAATAATAATACATTTAATTCAATAATATAATCAAACCAAAAACACTGAAATTTGAAATATAGCGCCATATTCACACATTGCTGAGCAAAGTCGCAAAATCGTTTTCAGTGTCTGATGACGAATTTCCCCATGAATCATTATCACTCAATTCTGCAAGTGGTTCTGATTTACTATCGCTGTTCTCTAGCTGATCTAAACCCGCTTTTGACCTAAAGAGACACTTTTTGGACGCCATGGACTTTTCTCAGTTTCCAGGCAGAAAGAACAGACAAAATGCAGGCAGGGCACAGGACAAAGCACTAGGGACAAAATGTATGTGAAATGGGTTGAAACAGCAATGTTTTACTATGTAAAATTTGTTTGGAAAAAAATTACATTTTAAAAAATTTTCAAATTTCCCGCCGCCGCCCGTATGTCCTGACGTCACAGGGACCGGAACACAGAAGCCGGATGCCGGCATCGGCCGGAGGAGATGGCCGGGGACGCTGCAGGGGACACATCGCGGGAGCGAAGGACAAGGTAAGTGCTGCAGGGAATCCCTATGCAGCGCCGCATGGTAAGCCCGAGTGTAGCTCGGGGTTACCGCTTTTGGTACTGACATTTTACCCCGAGCTACACTCGGGAATACCGCTAGGGAGGTTAATAAGTGATTGAACAGTACTGGCTAGCATATTAAAGGCGTTGGATATCTTTTTAAATCCTTTTCCATCTTAATAAAGTTCCATTACCTTGCTACGCAGGTCTTTTGACAGTCCTTTTCTGCTCCCCATGGCTCAGTATCTACCCTGCTCTGTACATCCACATGAGAGCTAACAAACTCATTGACTTTTTATACACAGACACGAATTGCAATTTAAAAAGCCACAGATGTGGGAAATTAACCTTTAATTGCCATTTTAACCTGTGTCACTTTGTGTATCTGTACCAAGGCCAAATATTCCAGGGTATGGAAACTTTTGACACTCCAAACTTATAGTGCTCTGTGCTTATATCTTCCAACCAATCTCCCGAAAAACAAATATTCTTTAAAAGTGTCTTAGTGCTCAAACCATTCCAAAAAATGCTTGGTGACCACTGCCCCTATTCACTCCTCACACACCAGATTGTATAATTTTCATTTTACATTTTTTTTTCATTTTTTTTTCAATGAAGAAAATTACAGGAATGAAAAAATGAAAAGCTAAAAGAATTAAATTAATTAATTTTCTTAATTCTTTTAGTTTTTTCCAATTTTCATTTTACATATTATTTAATTTTCATTTTTATTTATTTAATTTTTTCAGCATTTGTTTTGAAATTCATGTTTTAAACAATGTGTGATTTTAATATATTTAAAATAAATGGAATATTATTACTACACTATGAGAGTTCTCTCTTCTGGTTTATATTCTGGAAAGCGGAATTTGTCGGTAAGATCAATCTTGTGGCTACGGATAACATTGGGAAGGAGCCCTGGAAGTACCCAAGAATATACCTCACTAGACAAAAAGTGATTTTTGATTCTTGTGCCCAAAAAGCAAAGAGACCAACCCATCTGGTGAGTGAGGAGTGAATAGGGGCAGGGGATCACCAAGCACTTTTTGGAATAGTTTGAGCACCAAGAAACTTTTAAGGAATATTTTGGAATATTTTAAGGAATTATTGGAAGATTGGTTGGAAGATATGAGCATGGAGTAGTACTGTTTGAATAGACTCACATTCCATGCATATTAATTAAACAATTTTGTTATGAGCTGTGGTTTATAAGTCTGGAGTATCATTATTGTATATCACACGTGAGCAGCAGAAACACTTTATATCATTTTTATAATATATTTTGTAGCATGATTTTAGCACAAGAGCACGGGTGATTTGTTGTTTGTTTTTATGTAAACTTTTGATCAGGGCCATTTGGGTGATGCCTTCACTGCAGCAATGTCACAAAAAAGTTTGTGACATCATTAGGATTTAAAAAAGAGCCAAACAACTCTGTGATAATAAATGGCTTTATATGATTTTATTTATTTATTTATTTATTTATTTCAGGTACTTACAGTTGTGTTCAAAATAATAGCAGTCAGACATCACTAACCGGATCAATCACTGATTTTGGTAGAAATGATATTTCTACATGGCAAATAATTTACTAGCAGGTGTAGTAGAGTAATAGAAATCCAACAGACCCAACAGTCATGACATGTATGCTGCTGATTCTGTGTAATTGAATCACTAATTGAAAGGGGCATGTTCAAAATAATAGCAGTGTGGAGTTCTATTAGTGAGGTCATTCATTCTTTGAAAAACAGGTGGCAAATATTGCCCTTATTTAAGGAAGGAAGGCAGCAAATGTTGGTTACGGTGCATTTCTCTCTTAAATTCTGGGGAAAATGGGTCGTTCCAGACATTGTTCAGAAGAACAGCGTACCTTGATTAAAAACTCGATTGGAGAGGGGAAAACATATAAAGAAGTGCAGAAAATGATAAGCTGCTCAGCTAAAATGATCACAAATGCTTTAAAATGGCAACCTAAACCTGAAAGACGTGGAAGAAAGCGAAAAACTACCATTTGAATGGATAGAAGAATAACCAAAATGGCAAGGACTCAGCCAACAATCAGCTCCAGGAAGATCAAAGAAGGTGTAAAGTTACCTGTGAGTACTGTTACAATTAGAAGACGCCTATGTGAAGCCAAGCTATCTGCAAGAAGCCCCCGCAAAGTCCCACTGTTGAAAAAAAGACGTGTGCTGAAGAGGTTACAATTTGCCAAAGAGCACATTGACTGGCCTAAAGAGAAATGGCGCAACATTTTGTGGACTGATGAAAGTAAGATTGTTCTTTTTGGGTCTAGTGGCCGGAGACAGTTTGTCAGACGACCCCCAAACACTGAATTCAAGCCACAATACACTGTGAAGACAGTGAAGCATGGTGGTGCAAGCATCATGATATGGGGATGTTTCTCATACTACGGTGTTGGGCCTATTTATCGCATACCAGGGATCATGGATCAGTTTGAATACATCAGAATACTTGAAGAGGTCATGCTGCCTTATGTTGAAGAGGAAATGCCCTTGAAATGGGTGTTCCAACAAGACAACGACCCCAAACACACCAGTAAACGTGCAACATCTTGGTTCCAGACCAACAAGATGACGTTATGGAGTGGCCAGCCCAATCCCCGGATCTTAATCCAATAGAAAACTTGTGGGGTGACATCAAAAATGCAGTTTCTGAGGCAAAACCAAGAAATAGAGAAGAACTGTGGAATGTAGTCCAATCATCCTGGGCTGGAATACCTGTTCACAGGTGCCAGAAGTTGGTTGACTCCATGCAACACAGATGTACAGCAGTTCTCAGAAACAGTGCGACTACAACCAAATATTCATTAAGTGATTCAAAGGAAAGCAAAATCTTCAAACATTTTTCAGTTTATATAGTGAATGTTTGAGTTTGTAAAGAAGAATACAAACACTGCTATTTTTTTGAACAGTCTAATATTCACCTTTTCCTCAATTTTTTTAGAGGAACAACACAAATGTGATATATTTTTCTTCATGTTTTGATTTGGAATAGAATGTGTAGTGTTCCCAATGCATTTGTGTGTATGGAAATAAAAGCTATTAGAAGGATTTTGAGCTTTATTCACTTTTTTCGACACACTGCTATTATTTTGAACACAACTGTATATAGTGCCGTCAATTTACGTAGCGCTTTACATATATATTGTACATTCACATAATATTACTACCGGGGCGGACTGACCATTGGGGAACTCGGGCACTGCCCAAGGGCCCGGGGTCAGTAGGGGGCCCCATGAGATGTCCCTGGTACCTTTCATAGGCTTTTTTGAGTGTGGTTTGAGTGTGGATGAGGACACAGGGGTCCCATGATCTCCTATTGCCCGGGGGCCGCATGAGTTGTCAGTCCGCCCCTGCTTACTACCCTTAAATAAGAGGCATGATCAGTCATATTTTCAATATCAATGCCAACATTTCATGATTTCTGACAGGGTATGCAAACTGTATATATACAGTATATATGTACTGTATAAAAAATATTTTTACTGTGTCCTGACACAATGCTATTACGGTGTGTAGATTTTTATTTATGTATAATACTATTGCAATGTATTATGCAAAAAGAGCTTCTGGAGATATGTACCCATGCTACACAAGACCATTGATGGTTATATAAGGCCTTCTATACATTGCAGGGCCGGCTACGCAGAGGTTAACGCTTTCTCCTTTCTCCAGTTTCATTCTGACTCTTTGTGATGTTTGAGAAGCTTTCAGTGTGGAGGAATGTCAGAGGGGGGAAACCCATGTAAGATAAAGGAGAGTGACTCACAACCAATCTGAGAGGAGAGAGGACGTTTCCATAGCTTCTTTAGAAAGCTTCTCATGACAGTTTACATATGAATACAGTCTACTCTCTCTTTGTTTGACTCTGCACTTCTCCCTCCCTGCTCTGTACTGTCCACATTCTCCCACACTCCAGTTGCTGGATCTCCCCTATCTCTACGTTCTTCCCGTACCTACACTATCAGTGTGTGAAGCTCAGGAAACCAATCACAACCATGCCAAGGTGAAATCGGTTCACTAAACTAGTCAGCTCAGATGTCAGCTGGACATACTTGGTTTAATCATTGCGTTACATACAACAGATGTAAGGGCAAATGCAAAGGTGATACTTCAGTGAGAAACATTTTACTGTTCACCTCCCCTTCATCTGTGAGCTCCACTGCCGGTGCCAACATATTCTTCCCAGCTTTTTCCAGGTTCTGGGTATACAAGGGTCAGGGGCGGACTGACAACTCATGGGGCCCCCGGGCTATAGGGAATCATGGGGCCCCTGTGTCCTTGCCCAAACTCAAAAAAGCCTATGAAAAAGGTACCAGAGGAATCTCATGGGGCCCCCTACTGACCCCGGGCCCTCGGGCAGTGCCCCAGTTTCCAAGTGGTCAGTCTGCCCCTGACAAGGGCTGAAAATTGTCTGAAAACGGTCAGCTCAGTAGGAAGCGGCCAACTTTCGGCTTGTGTGTACAGCTGTCTGTTCTACAGAAGCCGGTCCTATGTCCGAATTCAGTCAAATGGCCATGCTAGGACAACCAGCATCCAATCAGCTCTGGTAGCCAATGGCGATCTATCAATTTTTTTTTCATACAGCCCACAGGGTTGAACAAGAATAAACTTCTAGTGTGTACCCAGCATTAGGCCGTCATGATTGGCTAGGATGACGTAAGTCCCGCACATGCACATTCACCCTGTGTTGAGAATGTTCACTGAGCGGCACATACGCAGTTCAAAGCTCATTCTACTGCATCTTTAGAGAAGACAATAACAATCCTTTCAGCTCACAAGTTTTTCAGTACAGGGCAAGGTTCAGCTTACTGTATATGTGATCCTGTACTTTGCCCATACTAGACAAGGTATTAGGTTCTCTTACAGGAGGGACCATAGGCATTGTGTAAGTACTTTGCTCATACTTGTCCACCATCTTGAGCTGTCACCCAGTATGATGGCATTGGTCATATTGGTATCTACACAGCAGGACTTGAGATTAGGAGATTAAGGGGGGATATGATCAACATGTATAATACATAAGGGGGATATGATCAACATGATTAATACATAAGGGGGGATATGATCTCCACGTATAATACATAAGGGGGGGATATGATCACCATGTATAATACATAAGGGGGGATATGATCACCATGTATAATACATAAGGGGGGATATGATCACCATGTATAATACATAAGGGGGGATATGATCTCCATGTATAATACATAAGGGGGATATGATCACCATGTATAATACATAAGGGGGGATATGATCTCCATGTATAATACATAAGGGGGGATATGATCACCATGTATAATACATAAGGGGGATATGATCTCCATGTATAATACATAAGGGGGGGAAATGATCACCATGGATAATACATAAGGGGGGATATGATCACCATGGATAATACATAAGGGGGGATATGATCTCCATGTATAATACATAAGGGGGGATATGATCTCCATGTATAATACATAAGGGGGGATATGATCTCCATGTATAATACATAAGGGGGGATATGATCTCCATGTATAATACATAAGGGGGGATATGATCTCCATGTATAATACATAAGGGGGGATATGATCTCCATGTATAATACATAAGGGGGGATATGATCTCCATGTATAATACATAAGGGGGGATATGATCACCATGTATAATACATAAGGGGAGATATGATCAACATGATTAATACATAAGGGGGGATATGATCAACATGATTAATACATAAGGGGGGATATGATCAACATGATTAATACATAAGGGGGGATATGATCAACATGATTAATACATAAGGGAGGATATGATCTCCACGTATAATACATAAGGGGGATTTGATCACCATGTATAATACATAAGGGGGGATATGATCACCATGTATAATATATAAGGGGGGATATGATCTCCACAATTAATACATAAGGGGGAAATGATCACCATGTGTAATACATAAGGGGGGATATGATCTCCACAATTAATACATAAGGGGGATATGATCACCATGTATAATACATAAGGGGGGATATGATCACCATGTATAATACATAAGGGGGATATGATCTCCACTTATAACACATAAGGGGGGGATATGATCACCATGTATAATACATAAGGGGGGATATGATCACCATGTATAATACATAAGGGGGATATGATCTCCATGTATAATACATAAGGGGGATATGATCACCATGTATAATACATAAGGGGGATATGATCACCATGTATAATACATAAGGGGGGATACTTGCCCACCATCTTGAGCTGTCACCCAGTATGATGGCATTGGTCATATTGGGATCCACACAGCAGGACTTGATAATAGGAGATTAAGGGGGGATATGATCAACATGATTAATACATAAGGGGGGATATGATCAACATGATTAATACATAAGGGGAGATATGATCTCCACGTATAATACATAAGGGGGATATGATCTCCATGTATAATACATAAGGGGGATATAATCTCCATGTATAATACATAAGGGGGGATATGATCTCCATGTATAATACATAAGGGGGGATATGATCTCCATGTATAATACATAGGGGGATATGATCTCCATGTATAATACATAAGGGGGATATGATCTCCATGTATAATACATAAGGGGGATATGATCTCCATGTATAATACATAAGGGGGATATGATCACCATGTATAATACATAAGGGGGGATATGATCACCATGTATAATACATAAGGGGGGATACTTGCCCACCATCTTGAGCTGTCACCCAGTATGATGGCATTGGTCATATTGGGATCCACACAGCAGGACTTGATAATAGGAGATTAAGGGGGGATATGATCAACATGATTAATACATAAGGGGGGATATGATCAACATGATTAATACATAAGGGGAGATATGATCTCCACGTATAATACAAAAGGGGGATATGATCTCCATGTATAATACATAAGGGGGATATAATCTCCATGTATAATACATAAGGGGGGATATGATCTCCATGTATAATACATAAGGGGGGATATGATCTCCATGTATAATACATAGGGGGATATGATCTCCATGTATAATACATAAGGGGGATATGATCTCCATGTATAATACATAAGGGGGATATGATCTCCATGTATAATACATAAGGGGGGATATGATCTCCATGTATAATACATAAGGGGGATATGATCACCATGTATAATACATAAGGGGGGATATGATCACCATGTATAATACATAAGGGGGGATACTTGCCCACCATCTTGAGCTGTCACCCAGTATGATGGCATTGGTCATATTGGGATCCACACAGCAGGACTTGATAATAGGAGATTAAGGGGGGATATGATCAACATGTATAATACATAAGGGGGATATAATCAACATGATTAATACATAAGGGGGATATGATCTCCACGTATAATACATAAGGGGGATATGATCACTATGTATAAATACATAAGGGGGGATATGATCACCATGTATAATACATAAGGGGGGATATGATCACCATGTATAATACATAAGGGGGGATATGATCACCATGTATAATACATAAGGGGGATATGATCTCCATGTATAATACATAAAGGGGTATATGATCTCCATGTATAATACATAAGGGGGGGATATGATCTCCATGTATAATACATAAGGGGGGATATGATCTCCACGTATAATACATAAGGGGGATATGATCACCATGTATAAATACATAAGGGGGGATATGATCACCATGTATAATACATAAGGGGGGATATGATTTCCACGTATAATACATAAGGGGGATATGATCACCATGTATAAATACATAAGGGGGATATGATCACCATGTATAATACATAAGGGGGGATATGATCACCATGTATAATACATGAGGGGGGATATGATCACCATGTATAATACATAAGGGGGGATATGATCTCCATGTGTAATACATAAAGGGGTATATGATCTCCATGTATAATACATAAGGGGGGGATATGATCTCCATGTATAATACATAAGGGGGGATATGATCTCCATGTATAATACATAAGGGGGGATATGATCTCCATGTATAATACATAAGGGGGGATATGATCTCCATGTATAATACATAAGGGGGGATATGATCTCCATGTATAATACATAAGGGGGGATATGATCTCCATGTATAATACATAAGGGGGGATATGATCACCATGTATAATACATAAGGGGGGATATGATCTCCATGTATAATACATAAGGGGGGATATGATCACCATGTATAATACATAAGGGGGGTATGATCTCCATGTATAATACATAAGGGGGGATATGATCTCCATGTATAATACATAAAGGAGATAAGATCTCCATGTATAATACATAAGGGGGATATGATATCCATGTATAAATACATCAGTGGTTCATATAGTGACCTCGGTGTAGAGCTATTCACCCTGAGGTCATCACAGAGGACAAGGGGGCAATGTTTACGTCTGGAGGAAAAGAAATTTAATCTCCAAACACGGAAAGGTTTCTTCACAGTGAGAGCTATGAAAATGTGGAATAGACTCCCTCAAGAGTTGGTTCTGGCCAGCTCAGTGGATTGCTTCAAAAAAGTCCTGGATTCTTTCCTAGATACACAGAATATAACTGGATATTAACATTTATAGGTAAGGTTGATCCAGGGAATATCCGATTGCCTCTCAGGGGATCAGGAAGGAATTTTTTTCCCAGCAGGAGCAAATTGGATCATACTTTGCTGTTTTTTTTGCTTTCCTCTGGATCAACTGTAGGTATAGGATTATAACTTTTTCTTTCTTTTTTATGGTTGAACTGGATGGATTTTTGTCTTTTTTCAGCCAGACTAACTATGTAACTATGACTCATAGAATGAGTTGACCATATTCCAGTTGGACTTTGGAAACTTCCTTACAATGGCAGTAGGCAAAGTCATCAGCGTGATGATGCTGGTTCTTTCTCTTGTCCTAAGGTTGAGAGCAAGCCAGTGGCCTTCCTGTATTGCTATATTGCCTAACTGCAATGGGGAAAAATTTGGTCAGGTACTTGGGTATGCTGTCTTGTGGGGTGGGAGGGACAAAAAGACTTGAACAGAACAGAACAGAACTGCAATTTGTTTTATGGCTGGGTAAATTATTGACGTGCATTTCAACAATGTGTTTAGCAGGTTGACTTTTGTTCAGCATTATGAAAACATAAGGTAATTTAACTATATAGATTCTCTATGAACTGAAAAAAAATAAGTTATGGGTTGGGGCTGATTGATACACAGGTTGTCCAATCAGAGAACAAAATATTGTTTAGGAAGAAACGGGACACAAATACAATTTAAGTAGCCGACAAGATTAAACATTTCATGAGTTTGTGTATGCTAAACCCCTAATTAAATATCATAACTTAAACTGAAGTGTCATACATGAATAAGGATTAATGTTGGGGCACTGTATATAGGACTATCAGATCCAAATAAATATGAGAGTCACAGCTTTTCATCTTTATGTGGTAATCAGACCCTTCAGTTCCATGCTGATAAGATCCTGAGACCGAAACGATACTGTCAACAGGTCACAATTCTAATTTAGTAAAGGCAGGGGCGTATCTACCTTTAGGCAAACAAGGCATTTGCCTCGGGCGGCATTTTTCAGGGGGGTGGCGCCACTTCCAGGCAGAAGAGACACTGAGCAGTCTTCAGACAAGGGCAGCTCAGCTGTTCCCAAGTTTTTTTCCTGCAGCTCCATTGGCTCCCCTGGGCTTGACAACCGTCACAGCCAGGTCGGACTGACCATTCAAGCACTGCCCAAGGGCCCAGTGCCAGTAGGGGGCCCAGACAGCTGGCTGAGGCAAAGCAAGGCTGGAGGGGGATCATGGATAGGAGCAGAGAGGAGAGACACAGTCTGCCACCAGGGAAGGTGCAGAGAAGAGGAACACAGCAGAATCAGGCACCGGGGAGGAGATCAGATCAGAGCCAGTCCCCTAATGTGCTACCCGCACCCCCAGATCTCAGTGACGGAGGATCTGGAGGCCAGATTCATGTCTACTGAGCAGTAGGAACCCCCCCCCCGGAACAGCTGCAGAGGCCAGGAGCTGTGGTCTCCTCAGCTGAGGTGGGGTGCCGGAGGTATCCTCCTCTGGGCCATTCTCTGGGACTCTAGAACTGGTGAGGCTAGCTCAGCTGTCACCTCTCCCCTCACTGTCTTCACCAACTCACTCACAGAGAGCAGATGAGACATGGGGCACTGATTCCACTAATAATGGGACTCCGACTTCAACCATAGGAGGAACTGATTCTGATGATTGGGGGCTCTGACTCTGGGAATTGGCGACAATGACGCAGACAAGAGGGCTCAGTGCTAGGCTGGAGGTGCCTGGGACAAGAGGTAAACTCATATTACCTTCAGGAGTACATGGACCTGAGTACTATGTAGGAGTAAGGGAGTCTGGTGAGGGGTATAGGGGGATCTGGTGTTATCTAGGAGTAGAGGGGGGGCTATAGAGGAATCTGGTGTTATCAAGGAGTACAGGGGGTCTGGTGTTATCTAGGAGTACAGGGGTTGTGGGAGCGGTGTTATATAGGAGTACAGGGGATATGAGGGGTCTGGTGTTATTAAGGAGTACAGGGGATATGAGGGGTCTGGTGTTACTTAGGAGTACAGGGGGTATAGAGGGGTCTGGAGTTATCTAGGGGTACATGGGGTATAGGTGGGTCTGGTGTTACCTAGGAGTGGGGGGTATAGGAGGTCTGGTGTTATCTAGGAATGGGGAGATGCAGGCAGTCTGGTGTTTTCTAGGAGTGGGGGACATACGGGGTCTGGTGTTATGTAGGATTTGGGGGTCTGCTGTTATCTAGGAATAGTGGGGTTTATAGGGTCTGGTTTTGTCTAGGGGGAATACAGGGGGTCTGGTGTTATATAGGAGAAGGGGATACAGTGGTTCTGGTGTTATATGGGATATGGGGGTCTCAGGATCTGGGGTCATCTAGAAATAGGGGCTACAGGGGTTTTGGTATTATCTTCTAGTGAGGGTGTCTCTCTCTCTCTCTCAGCCGCTCTCTCATTCTCTCTCTCTCTCTCTCTCTGAAGAGGTGAGGCACTAATTGGAACGGGAAGGGGTGTGACAAATTTAGATGGGGGCACCCAAACTTAGTCTTAATTTCTTCATTTTAGTGTTTATTCCTAGGTTTATATTTGCTTTTTGCTATAATTACACAGTCTTTGATTTACAAATACCAAATGACAGGTTAGAGAAATCCCAGAGCACTGTGGATTAGCCAAAGACACAGCACAGATTAAGATGTCTGCTTTCAGGTTTGCTTTTTCTGATTGAGACCTCAGATGGAGACATTCTGTAAAAAAAAATGAGGAGGAGGAGTCATTGCTCTTACTTACTCTCTGTGTAAAGATGAACTTGAGGTGGTTTTCAGCTACAACCACCCACAACCATGGGGTTTTTTGTCTTCTTACCTGTAGTGCTAAATTCTCCTCAAAACACATACCTTCACATCAAATCCAGCGCTGTCCCACTATGATCCACTATTGGGTGCCATACCGTGGCTTGACCATCGTGGTCTTCTTCAGCTGACTATCTCTTCCAGGGGCAGCCAACCATCACTGATGACATTTTGGACTCACCCTCCGGCCAGTCCGACTTCTGCTCTGAGTGCTGATCTTGCAGCCTTCTTGGAGATGTGATGATAGAAAAAAAAAAATCAGACCAACACAATGCAATGAATCAGCTACTTATTCATCTGACTATTTGCTATGCAAACAGCATTTTTAACTTGGAAGTGAGTACCTGTCATTGTCCATCACATCTCTAGATCAATTAGTAGAAGGGGGAGGGCCCAGACAATGACTTGTTAATTAACCCCTTCACACCTAAGGGTAAAACAAATCTTAATGCCTAATTTTGCAACATTGACATGTGTTAGTAAAACCGTATATATCATCGCAACTACTCTGCACATCCAGGTGAATTATACCTCGTTTTTTCTCAGGACAAATTGGGCTTTCATTTGGTGGTAAATGGTAATGGATATCTCATGATTTTCTATTTATTATCAAAGAAAAACTGGCCCAAAATAGTTAAAAAAAAAAAAAAAGATTTTAATTTAGCTGTGTGTTTCTTGTTACTACCATAACCTACCACCAAAGAACAACCCAAAATAAATTTTCCAGCTCTTGACGATCGCAGCGATACCATATATGTGTATGTTATTTGTTGTTTGTACCCGTAGTACAACACAGAAACAATAGTGCGCATTTTGTTTTTTGTTTTTTTACCTAAACCACACTGAGACTGATACCAATTTAAAAAAAAAAAATCCTGACCTTTGACTCTGACCTTTTGACATTGACCATTGACCCTGACCTTGATCCAACCACTTAGCCTAGCACTGAACTAGATCAAACTTCGATCTAGGTATTTTATCTTTATTTTTTGTTTGTTTTTTTTACTATTTATTTATTTATCTTTTTTTTTTTTTTTAAACAAACATTTTTTTTTCTCTATGCCAGGAGTTAAAGAGATACAATGTGTCTCTCTCCTCCATTCAGAGAGAGAAAAAAATACAATGGGCCGGGCTCTACAGTGACTGATCACTGTGATAGCCAATCAAAGGCTATCACAACGATCATGTGACCCAGAATTGGGAGTCCTGATCGCTAGAATGAGACCCGGGGCTCTCAGTGATACTCAGTTGTGCTTGGAGTGCGCTGTGCGGTGCCCTCCCAGTACAAAAACAGGTACGCAAATATGCGACCCCACGGAAAAAAGCCCAGTTCTGTGTGGTTGCATATTTGTGTGACGTCGGCGTCAAGGGGTTAAAGTCGCTGTTTTGCATAAGATACCCAGGGGGGGATTTACTAAAACTGGTGCACACAGCATCTGGTGCAGCTCTGCTTAGCAACCAATCAACTTCCAGGTTTTATTGTCAAAGCCTAATTGAACCAGCTGAAGTTAGAAGCTGATTGGTTACTATGCACAGCTGCACCAGATTCTTTGTGCTCCAGTTTTAATAAATCTCCCCCTCTATGTTTTGGGGGCCCTTAGGACATTCAACAGGAAATGTGCAGCCATCCAACTAATGGACTTAGGGTGGAACTTCAGCCAAAAGTGTTTTCAGTTTTTTTTTTAAAGTAGAATGGGGAAGGTTTAGTTAATCTATCAGGATTTCATCGCTGTCTGTGACCCTGTTTAGGAGATTAGAGTACTGGTTAGTCCACCAGACAGACACACATACAAACATGCACAAACACACGCATCTTCCAGCATGCTGTACAAATGACTTGCTGCAAGGCCCTCTGGGTAACGATTAAGGTCAATCAGAGTTGATTTCTCCATTGTTGGCCAAATTCTTGGGGATTAACTCTGTCTTTTCTCTTCCTATGCACGCCCTCTAGTTTGCTCTGTATCTAACAAATGTTTTGTGCAGTTTTATATTGCTTCACATGATAAGGTGTAGCTGTAACTTCAAAAAGTAAACTATGACATAAAAGGGCACATAAAAAGTTTCAAGTGTTCTCATAGCAGGTGCTTGTAGATAGGAAGGTACTTAAAATGAAAAAACTGAGCCACAGATAGAGATTAAGAGAAAGGGAAATAGAGAAAGAAAGAGAGAGAATGACAGAGAAAGAGGGTAGAAGTATAAAGGCTAGGGAAAGAGAAACTATTAATGAACATAAACAGAAAGGAAAAAGAAAGAATGAGACACAGAAATTAAGAACAAGGAATGTAAGCTTATCTAAACCCCAAACCGAAAATATTACATATTGAAGCTCATCAGTGTAACTACCTCCTTAGGAGTCGCTGAGTTTTGGGTCCCCCTAAAGTTCGGCACAGCCAGGCAACATGCATTTTCTACACCTTGCACACTGGAGTCAGAGAACAGTCCTTGAGCTTGTTTTTGTGATTTTATTAAGGGGTTAAGAACTTGGATGGGGTCTGGGGGTATATATGTTGCCTGAGGATCTACAGAACTCAAGGACAAACTCCTTAGCAACTATGTACAAATGGCAGATAGCAACGGTCTCTCTCCTTGAAGAGCTCCAAAGACTTGACTTCCTAGTGTACCTCCTCAGACCCTGGATGATCACTCCTCTTCATCCAGCTGCACTGAGGGTATTCCCTGAGCAAGAGGGACCAAGAGCAGGGGCAGACTGACCATTTGGAAACTCGGGCACATGAGATGCCCCTGGTACCTTTTTCATAGGCTTTTTTGAGTTTGGGCAAGGACACAGGGGCCCCATGAGTTGTCAGTCTGCCCCTGTCCAAGAGCTGTTAATTTAGAAACAGTCCCAAATGAGAAGCTAATTGGGTCTTGCACCTGACTGTCTTCTCCCCTCATCTAGCCTAGGGGGTGTAAGAGTACTCACACTGTCCTTTCCTGTTAGCTTGGTGGGTTGGTGGCTGCCTTCAGGCCTTACACTGGGCTGGCTACTTCCCTGCTACACAAGCTGTCCTCCCTAGGAGACGTTGAGGCAGTGGAGATCCTCTTATCCAGTGACCTTCCTGTAGGTAAGCCCCCTCCATGTGGCCCCCTCTCCCAGACTCCACACTCCAGCCTTCTCTCAGTGCATCTTCCACCTGACACTGCCCACTGCTGCACAGGCTCTACCACTTTTAAGGGTTGCCTTGATCACCATGTACAGCCTCCTGCCAGGGGATTTGTCAAGGTCCCTCAAACATACAGATCTGGGCCTCTTCCCCCCACTGTCCCTCTTCCAGAAAGATCTCTAAGTTTCTGGAAGGGTGGGAAGGCTCCAGAAGCCCTGACCTGTTAGAGCCTCCCAGCCTGTCCGGAGGTGAACTAACTACCTCACTCCCAGGCTGCTACTCAGCCTCTGACTAAAAATTCTTTTAAGCTAAAGCTAGAGGGCATTATATCAGTAATGATGAGGATGGGTTTGGTGTGAGCACGTGTCTGGCCAGAACTAGAAGGAAGTTGGCAGTCGGACCAAGCCTATCTTTATACACCACTACCTAAATTAAGTAATTGCCCTGTTCTTTTTTTTTTAGCAATATAAAAAAAAATGTTTATATAAATGTGACATTAAAAATACTTTATTACAAAATAAATTACAAATAAAAGGACGATATTCCAAAGAACAAGCTCTCTGCATTGTATATAATTATAAACACATCTTTTACTACCTAGACCATAACAAAGTGCCTTGGCATATACTACATTTTACAATAACAGGTTATGGTAACTTTTAATAGACACACAAGTCATACTGTAGTAAGTAGTTGTTCAATGCGTTTTGGCTCCATCAAGAAAGAAAAAGTTGAAAAGATACATCATGCTCACCAATCCAGGAGCCCATAGGACACAATATATGATGAGCCAAAGAGAATCAGGACACAGCATCCACAAGGTCACCTGGAAAATGCAATAGTGAGGACTGTAAAAACACACCAGCTTTCAAATAGAGAAGTGAAATCAAACCGTTCACATGGATGAAGAAGGACACGAGTACCCCAGAAAAAGTTACTAACACATGTTCCCTGTGGGGATGTACAGATGGTATAATAATAATACAGGTTAGCCACAGGCAACAACCCAAGGTGTTGGGTCATGTGCCTTCTCATGATAGCACTCAATATATGTATGTTTTCACTTAACTTGTTTCTCCAACAAAAGTGCCATTTTAGGGATGTGGTTTACTAATTTATATTAGAGGTGTCAATGAGGTCTGGAAAGAATAGAGATAACCAAGCAAGCTGATAGTGACTGGAAGCCAATGCCTACACATAAAGTTCCTCTGAATGGTGTACCTATTCTGCCGACCTTTCCCTCTAGGATAGGATTGTAAGCCCAGCACACATAATGCAGAGCTATAACATCAGACCTCCGTGTCTATGGTCCCCTTGAACATTTTTTTTATCAGTTTTTCAATTTTATTCCTTTTACCTCATTTGGGACCTTGTTGGTACTATTAAGTGTTAACAATCAACAAGTTGATATTTTTGCTTAAAGCATAAGTTTACCTTTTCAGAAAAAATGGAAAGGTGAACTAACACCCTCCATACATACCTCGGTCCCCCGCTGTGCTTTCATCCAGGATGTACAGTGTTTTAGTTTTTTCAAGAAAGGTGAACTAACCCTTTAAATTGTAACTCTATATTTTTGGTTGAGAATTTATTTTTGCAGATTCCTACCTTTTCCTTCTCAGAAGAAATAGCTGTTTGTTTCACCATAACTGTTGAAGACTGATTCTGAATAGTGAAGGGCTGGACACCCCCCTGTTCGGTTTACGGTGAACAGTCGAACCAGTTCGAACCAGGGAGTTCAACCTCGAACTTCGAACAGGGACAATTTACTGAGCGGTATCTTACGGCATCTGAGTATGCCATACGATACCGCTCAGTAACTAAAAAACTGCACGAGTTACAATATCAAGTCATGCGGTATTTTAGTAATGAAGCATCCATTCATGTTCCAGCTGTCAGCAGGGCTCCCCGCTGACAGCTGAATGTCAAAAGAATTGTCAGCATTGCCCAACAATTTAAAGAATTAAAAAAAGCCCTTCGGGTCTGTTATGTATTTTAAAGGGGAACCCCCCATGCCAAAAACAAAATAAAAAAAAATTGCGAGGGAGTGTCCCCCCCCCAATATCCATACCAGACATTTATCCGAGCATGCAGGCTGGCAGGTCAGGAAAGGGGGAGATGAGCAAGCGTCACCCCCCCCCCCGCTTCCTGAACCGTACCAGGCCACATGCCCTCAACATGGAGGGATGCTGTGAGGCGGGGGGCTCCCCCCCAAAGCACCTTCTCCTCATGTTGATAAGAACATGGCCCTCTTCCCCACAACCCTGGATCTTGCCCCCCCCCCATGTGAATGAGTACCGCTATCCATTCACAAAAAAAAAAAAGTGTAGTCTGAAAAAAACAGGAGACAGTCTTTGACAAGTCCTTTATTAAAATTAAAGAAAATGTCCCCCGAAATAGATCCAACGTCAATCATGATGCCCGCCGCCACCGCCAACACTAAAAAAGTAAAAAAAAAATCTGCTACGCCCTCTACACTGGCTCCTGCCGTCTGACAGCTACACCGCGATGACAGTTCTTAAATAGGGTGATGATGTCACAAGGGGGGCGTGATCAGCCCCACCCCCTGTGACATCATCAGGCCCTGTGATTGGCCAAAGCATTGCACCTGACCTGTGCTCAGTTGTATTGGAGAGAAACCCCCCTAGTTTGGACTTTAAAGGCTTCAAAAAAGTAAGAAACAGATACAACAATCTTTATTGAATATAGATATGCTAAAACTTGTCAGCCATAAAACATTGAACAGGCGGTAAATTGAAAGGTAAGTAAAATAATACCATACAAAGATATATCAACATTACAGAGTTCCTAGATAGCATCCAACACGTTTCATTGTAAGTCTACTCCTTCTGCAGGGACGAGACTCTGTGCATGAAAGGTATAGCCTCTAGAAGGTGAAACATACATATTGAGATCATACAGCAATTCTATACAGCGTCATTATGTGGACATCAAAAAATACATACTCACAGCATATTACAGTGAGGGCCAGAGAAAGAGAAGAAGATTTCCGCCACATTAAAAGCATTTGGTGTATAGCCAAATTTACATATTCTCCCCAGACCATATCCAGGCAGGCACCAACCAGGCCAGGGCCCTCCAAGGAGGCACTGAGGCCACACTGACAGCCACAGAGGCAAGCTACATACAAAAGATAATAACAATAATAACTACCATGTAGGCAAGAAAAGGGGGTATCATGTCATTTTTTAATAAAAGTATGGTAACCAGTAGGTCTAACAAAACACCCACTGTTACTAATGCGAATACAAATTCCGTTAGAGCTAATATAAACGAATAGGGGACTAATGGGAAAACAGCTCCATACACAGTAAGATCCTCCAGTTTTATAGACATAATTGATCCAGAAGAATCTGGAAAAAATATCAAAACAAAGGCACAAGGCCCCCATGTAAATCACAAAAAGGCATGTATAGATATAGTCACATATTCCACCCATTGAGGAGCAGAAAAACAAGACAAAAAGAGAAAAGGGGGGCAGCTTACCTAAATGGAAGACTAATTGCAAGACCACACAGTAGTATGTCAAGCTTGTCATCCAAGTATAAAGAAGAAAGAGTAAGATCAAAAAGGGGAATCTATTTATATCTCCAAAAGTATATGCATCAAATAAGTCACCACCCCCCAGTCCAAAGATGGCGCCAAACGCCAGAGTGCTTCTGCTCCTCGGGATGACGGCACACACCAGAGAACCACCAACAAGCACCAAGATGGCCACCAGGCGGGAAAGGATAAAAGCAGAGTTTCCTGAAAGGAGACATCCCAAGCTCCAGGGGCCATAAAAAAAAGACCACACTCACCACAAAAGCAGTGGTGCAGCCTGTGCGTGTTGGGCGCCACCTAAAAAAATAATAGAAACCCACACATAGCCCGGTTCAATCCCAGCTATCAAATGAGCCAGAGGAGAAGCAAAGCAAGGCCCACACCAATGTACAATACAATATACAACAAAGCATCAACAACTGTACAATGTGAAATCTATTTATGGAAAAGAGCGCCTAAAAGAGAACATTTGCACAATATCTATATTGTGAACAGGATAATGATATCATTATAATAAAACATAAAACCCACCTTCCATTTCTATATTTCCAAGAAGCCACCAAATTGATTACACATTATTTAATACGATAATGTTCCAAACAGGGGCGGACTGCCCATTTGAGCACTCGGGCACTGCCACGAGGGCCCAGGTTCAGTAGGGGGCCCCATGAGATGCCCCTGGTACCTTTCATTGGCTTTTCATAGGCTTTTTTGGGTGTGGGCAAGGACACAGGGGCCCCATGATCCCCTATTGCCCGGGGGCCCCATGAGTTGTCAGTCCACCCCTGGTTCCAAAAAACAAAGATAGAGGTCTGTTAGTGCATGTACATCCTACTAAGGAAAAGAGGATACTTCAGTTCTCAAAGTAGATTACGTAATATAAAGACTACAAACAGGACATCAATGCATGCTAGTAGGACAAAACAGCATACAACACATGGAGAAAAAGGAGAGAATGGATCAGCAGCAAGTTAGCTATTTTTCCATGCCACCAGATACAAAACCCTGTAGGAAAGGCTTATAGCTGACGGATTTATTCAAACCCAGAGGGGATGTCGCACGTAATTGGAAAATCCATCGGAGTTTCAATTGTAGTAGCAGCTTGTTCCAATCCCCTCCCCTAGGGCTTGGATGTATCTGATCAAGAACAAGAAATCGAATTCTTGGAAATCTACATCATGCACAGAGATTGCGTGTCGCCCCAAGGGCAATTCAGGATCACATGTTTTCATACTTTTCATGTGTCTATAAGCTCGTATCCAAAATTCCTATTTGGTCTTACCCACATAGAAACATCCACATTCACACATCAAGAGATAAAAAAACCTCAAAGGTTTTGTTGGCAAAATGTTTAGGATTTAAGCATTCCCCATTGGGCAATCTGGGTTCCACTTCAGTGTGCATATATTTACAATAATTGCAAGAACCACAGATAAAGGAACCTTTAAGTTTGCATGGATCTCTAGACATATCACCCTTGTACTCACTCTGAGTTATTCGATCTTTTATGGAAGTAGCCCTCCTAAACATGATTTGGGGGGCTGAAGATACAAACTTTCCAATTATAGGCTCTATAGCAAGCAAGTACCAATATTTCTGGATGATATTTCTAATTTGGGCATATTGGCTTGAATATTTCATAATAATTCTTGTACACCGATCCAATTCTCTCCTTTTGTATTCCCATATAGCAGATCACTCCTAGTGTTAGAAATTGCCTATCTGTATGCCTTTTTCAGACAGGACTTCCCTCTCTCCAGTAGTCTAGCCAGTGTTGTATTTAGGTTTAGTGCTGCCCCAGACAACACAAAAATTGGCACCCACCCCCACAGAGAAAGAGCCTGACATTGACCAAGAACACCCCTGCCCTCCACCCGAGCCTTCCACTGCCACTGCCCCCCATACACCAGCCACCATCCACCATGGCGAGATAGAGAAAGACACACAGCTTCGGACATCCCCAAGAACGAGAGTCGGGCTGTGCATACACCGTCATGAAACCCACAGTATCTCTTGGAACCCTCCAGGTCCCCATGCCACATGTGTACCTTCTTCCATCCCTTCTTCCCAGGGGCAGTGCTGCCCCCCCCCTTAAAAATGACACCCTAGGCAAATGCCTTGTTTTCCTTGTGGTAAATACACCCCTGAGTCTAACCCGTAAAGCATCTGCTTCTACCTTAAAACCTTTCTCATCTGAACAATTCCTTTTTGTGGGCTTTATGTTTGTATTATAATGATATCATTATCCTATTCACAACATAGATATTGTGAAAATGTTCTCTTTTAGGCGCTCTTTTCCATAAATAGATTTCACATTGTACAGTTGTTGGTGTTTTTTTGTATACTGTATTGTACATTGGTGCGGGCCTTGCTTTGCTGCTCTTCTGGCCCATTCAATGGCTGGGATTGAACTGGGCTATGTGTGGGTTTCTATTCTTTTTTTAGATGGCGCCCGGCACGCACAGGCCACGCAACTGCTTTTGTGGTGAGCGTGGCCTTTTCTTATGTCCCCTGGAGCTTGGCATGTCTCCTTTCAGGAGACTATGCTTTAATCCTTTCCCGCTCGGTGGCCATCTTGGTGTGTGTCGGTGGTTGGCCAATGTGTGACGTCATCCCACACTAGCAGTGGAGTGGTGCCGCGCACTGACACATCAGTGGTGTTTGGCACAATCTTTGGACTGGGTGGTGGTGACTCATTTGATGCATATACTTTTGAAGATATAAATAGATCCCCCTTTTTGATCCTACTCTTTCTTCTTTATACTTGGGTGACAAGCTTGACATACTACTGTGTGGTCTTGCAGTTAGTTTTCCATTAAGGTAAGCTGGCCCCCATTTCTCTTTTTGTCTTGTTTTTCTGCTCCTCAATGGGGTGGAATATGTGACTACATCTATACATGCCTTTTTGTGATTTACATGGGGCCTTGTGTCTTTGTTTTGATATTTGTTCCAGATTCTTCTGGATCAATTTTGTCTATAAAACTGGAGGATCTTACTGTGTATGGAGCTGTTTTCCCATTAGTCCCCTATTCCCCTATATTGGTTCTAATAGAATTATATTGGCTCTAATAGAATTTGTACTCGCATTAGTAACAGTGGGTGTTTTGTTAGACCTACTGGTTACCATACTTTTTATAAAAAATGACGATACCCCCTTTTCTTGCCTACATGGTAGATATTATTGTTATTATCCTTTGTATGTAGCTTGCCTCTGTGGCTGTCAGTGTGGCCTCAGTACCTCCTTGGAGGGCCCCGGCCTGGTCGGTGCCTGCCTGGATATGGTCTGGGGAGAATATGTAAACTCGGCTATACACCAAATGTTTTTAATGTGGCGGAAATCTTCTTCTCTTTCTCTGGCCCTCACTGTAATATGCTGTGAGTATGTTTTTCCTTGATGTCCACACCCTGCGATTTTGCAAGTTCTCCCACTTAGAAATCATGGAGGGGTCTGAAATTCACGTTGTAGGTGTATTCCCACTCTGAGAGACAGAATTAAAAAAAAAATTTAGGAAATCACATTGTATGATTTTTAAAGAATTTATTTGTCTTGCACTGCTGAACATAAGTATTTGAACGCCTAAGAAACAGCAAGAATTCTGGCTCTCAAAGACCTGTTACTGTGCCTTTAAAAAGTCCACCTCTACTCCACTCATTAATCTAACTTAGTAGCACCTGTCTGAGCTCTTTAAAGACACCTGTCCACCCCACAGTCAGTCAGACGCCAACTACTACCATGGGCAAGATCAAAGAGCTGTCAAAAGACACCAGAGACAAAATTGTGGACCTCCACAAGGCTGGAAAGGGCTAAGGGGCAATTGCCAAGCAGCTTGGTGAAAATAGATCAACTGTTGGAGCAATTGTTGGAAAATGGAAGAGGCTAAAGATGACTTTTAGTCTCCCTCGGACTGGGTCTCCATGCAAGATCTCACCTCGTGGGGTATCACTGATGATAAGAAAGGTGAGGAATCAGCCCAGAACTACAAGGGAGGAGCTGGTCAATGACATGAAGAGAGCTGGGACCACAGTTTCAAAGGTCACTGTCGGTAGAACACTATGACACAATGTGATTTCCTGAATTTGTTTTTTAATTCTGTCTCTCAGAGTGGGAATGCACCTACAATGTGAATTTCAGACCCCTCCATGATTTCTAAGTGGGAGAACTTGCAAAATCGCAGGGTGTTCAAATACTTCTGTTCCTCACTGTATGTATGTTTCTGCTTCTAGAGGCTATACCTTTCATGCACAGAGTCTCGTCCCTGAAGAAGGAGTAGACTTACTCTGAAACGCGTCGAATACTATCTAAGAACTCTGTAATGTTGATATATCTTTGTATGGTATTATTGTACTTACCTTTCAATTTACCGCCTGTTCAATGTTTTTTGGCTGACAAGTTAACATATCTATATTCAATAAAGTTTGTTGTAACTTATTTACTTTTTTCGATGCCTTTAAAGTCCCAACTAGTAGGGTTTCTCTTAAATACAATTTTCTATTTTAGGGATGTTGGAATCTCAGGTTCATTTTTTCATATTTGACCTGTGGTCAGGTACAACGCTTTGGACAGTCACAATGCATTGTCAGGGCGCGGCGGACGAACACACAAGTGGCCCATCACTAATTCTGAATGAGAGGGTCAGGTTCATTATAATTACCTGGTGCACTCTCACTGTCCTTGTCCTGATGTTTTTTATTTTGGCTGTATTTAAGCTTTACGTAGTTTCTTTGGATGGTTTCACATGTGTTTGCCATTTTGTTTAGCCATCCAAAACTCATATCTCAAATTTTCTTTTCATTCTGTTAAATATTTAAAAAAGGCCAAATAGAACCCAAAGAATTTCCAACTTGTCCATCTTGTTCTAACAGAATATAAATTGATGTATTAGAAAATGACTATACATGCAACACTTTTTCATAGCTCTAGTAAGATTGTCCAGAACATTTTTGCTCAGTTAAATCGGCAGATTGATCAATGAACAGAAATAATTGGAGAGATTATTCCAAAAATTGTTGCAGCTGTTGTTAAACTGAATGGGGGAGATTTACTTAAACTGGAGAGTGCAAAATCTGGTGCAGCTCTGCATAGAAACCAACCAGCTTCCAGGTTTATTGTCAAATCTTGACCACTTAGCGCATGCCTACCCGCACTGTGGATGGGTGACCACCGTAGGCAATAACTGTTCTTCGCTGCCTACTTCCGGGTTTCGACCGCATGCACGTGCGCCTCTTGGCCAGCACCCACTGTACTTGTACACAGCGGTAGCCTGTCGCCAATGTTTAACGGAAGGAACCTGCTGATCGGTTGTGTGCAATCACAGCCCAGAGCTCCGTGTTGACAATCAATACAGAGCGCCGTACAGAGGGAATAATCTCTGTGTTTCTCATTCCTGCAAAGCAGTAAAAGCAGCACACTTTCAACACATTACACATAGTTAGGCATACATTTAACCCCTTGATCGCCCTAGATGGTAACCCCTTCCCAGCCAGTGTCATTAGTATAGTGACAGTGTATAATATTATCACTGATCATTGTATTAATGTAACTGGTGATGTCAGTGGCAGTTAGTTCCTCTCCCCAGTGTCAGTGTCAGATTTCCCGTCGCACTATCACAGTCCCATTATAAGTGGCTGATTTGTTTTTATCAAAGACACGTAGTCTAATACTTTTCGGCCAAATTTCAGGAAGAAATTAGATTTTTTTTTATTGGATATGTTTTATAGCAGAAAGTACAAAATATTTTGTTTTTTTCAAAATTTTCTGTCTTTTTTCATTTATATTTCAAAATAGTGATAGGCTTCACGGTCAAGTCGAACGGTAAAGGCGTTTGGCAGGCTGTTCACCTGCCATGCCCCACAATGCACTGCGCCCTAACAGTGCATTGTGATTGGCCAAAGAAATGCATCTGACCACAGGTTATGTGCAATGCTTTAGCCAATCACTACATGTTATGATGTCACAAGGGGCGGGGTTACCCCACCCCCTTGTGACGTCATAACAGTATTTAAGAACTTTCATCCTGCCGCAGTTGTCAGAAGGCAGGAGCCAGCATTGAGAGTGGAGCGGGTTCCCCAGGGATGTGGGGAAGATGCTCTTGTCCCCATCAACATGGGTACAAGGTGCTTTGGGGGGGGGGAGCCCCCCGCCCCAAAGTACCCCCACATGTTGAGGGCATGTGGGGCCTGCTATGGTCCAGAAGGAAAGGTGCTCGCTTATTCCCCCCTTTCCTGACTTACTGGGCTGCATGCTCAGATAAGGGTCTGGTATGGATTTTGGGAGGAACCCCCATGCCATTTTTTATTAAATTTTGGCATGGGGTTCCTCTCAAAATTCATACCAGACCGAAGGACTTGGTAGGGATGGGAAGAGGGACCCCCCGCCGTTTAAAAAAAAAAATGTAATTGTCGGCCAATGCCGATAATTCTTTAGACGGTTAGCTGTCAGCAAGGAACCCCGCTAACAGCTGAAACATTAAAGAATGTTTCACTACTAAAATACCGCATGACTTAATAATAAATCTCATGCTGTATTTCAGTAGCTGTGCGGTATCTTACCGCATACTCAGATGTGGTAAGATACCACTCAGTAGATTGTCCCTGTTCGAAGTTCGCGGTCAAACTTTTGGTTGGGTCGGATGTTTGACCGCAAACTGAACAGCGGGGTATTAGGTCCATCACTATTGCAAAAAATAAAAACACCCAGTGGTGATCAAATACCACCAAAGGAAAGCTCTATTTGTGTGCAAAAAAATTATATCAAATTTCATTTGGTTACAGTGTTGCATGACTGTGCAATTACCAGTTAAAGCTCTGTGCGGTATAGTAAAAAAAAGAATGTAAACGGATGAAAACGGATGTAAATGGATGAAAACGGATGTGAATGGATGAAAAACAGATTTAAAACAGATGTAAACAGATGACAGGGGATGTAAACAGATGAAAAATGGATGTAAACAGATGAAAATGGATGAACACAGATGTGCACAGATGAAAACGGATGAAAAACGGATGTAAGCAGGTGAAAACAGATAAAAAACAAAATGTAAACAAATGAAAATGGATGAACACAGATGTACACAGATGAAAACGGATGTAAACAGATGAAAACGGATGAAAAACGGATGTAAGCAGGTGAAAACAGATGAAAAACGGATGAAAATGGATGAACACAGATGTACACAGATGATCACATATGTAAGTAGGTGACAAAAGATGAAAAACGGATGATTTTGCACATCCCTGCCGCCCTGTAGCAGTACGTCTGCTATATGGCGGTCGGGAACCCGATAATATTCCTGGCTATGCTCTCTTTCGCAGAAACAGGGTAAAATGAAAATGTGATGGTCCTGAGGCATTACGGATGGAGCTGCATATGGGTGTGTGTAGTGCAAAGTTAATTATTGGAGTTTGTTATAGCCCCCCCAGTGTTAATGAGGAGGTGGACACTCCTTTGACACACAGAAAGGGCTCCAAGGGCTGGGACATTGATAATAATGGGGGATTTTAACTACCCTGAAATTGGAGCAATGACAATGCTGAAACAGTGAAAGGACTGAAAATTATAAACAAGACAATACATGATTTCATTTAATGTAAGCTGTAAGCAACAAGCACATACTAGAAATAAAAAATTGCCTGATTTTAAAGCCTAAGCGCAGGAAAAGTAAAAAACACAAAAATGACATAACTTATAGTCAATCACTGGGTCCCGGCTGGTGATTACTCACAGGCACCCTGTGATCACCAAGTATCTTCAATGGGGAAGAGACCTGTTTATAAACAACACAGATCTCTCCCCTGTCAGCTCCTGCACACTGCTTTGTATGGCTCTGCATAGCCGAACCATACAAAGCAGTGTGCTTACAGTGGAAAGCACTAACAGCTTACTATGAAACACAGAGCACACAGTTAAAGCCTAAGTGCAGGAAAAGTAAAAAACACAAAAATTACATAACTTATAGTCAGTAGGATAAGTCCCTTGTGCTAAATTCTTTCTGTTAGGTGAACTCCTCCATCTATGCCCTTCCCCCTCACCGCCATAATCTTCCGATGCGGTGGGGGTTAATAGAGTCATAGAAGGAGCTGTCACAGGTCCTCATCCAGAAATGCTGACTTTTAACAAGAGGAAACACTTCACTAATTGCAACTTCCTTGAGCAATCTTCAAACCAGTAACCCAGGGGAAAGTCATAACTGATACCCTATAGGAGCATTCTCAGAGGAGCCACCGCTGGTCCCCAAAGTAGGACAGCACACAGTCTTCAGCTTGGATCAGTCCCCCTCTTTGCTTAGGTCCATACTTTGAAAGGTGGTCTTTACGTTTACATGGTGGGCACAATATGTAACTCAAGTGTTGTTGAGTCCATAGGTCCATAAGGATACATGGACCATCTGATCAGGTCCACCTGTCAGTTTTTAGCTCATGTGAAAGATGCCTAGCAAAGGGTTAAAGCTTTTGTAAAGGTTCAGCTCTTTTTTTTAAATGACAAACATGTCTTAGATTGTAAGCTCCGAGGAGCAGGGCCCTCCTAACCAGGGACGGACTGACAACTCATGTGGCCCCCGGGCAATAGGGGATCATGGGGCCCCTGTGTCCTTGCCACACTCAAAGCACGACCAAAAAAGACTATAAAAAAGGTACCAGGGGCGTTTCATGGGGCCCCCTATTGACCCCGGGCCCTCGGGCAGTGCCCGAATGCTCGAATGGTCAGTCCGCCCCTGCTCCTAACCCTCTTGTATTGAACTGTATTGTTGCTGTATTGTCTCCCTTTATATTGTAAAGCGCTGAGCAAACTGTTGGCGCTATATAAATCCTGTATAATAATAATAATGTTGTACTTACCTGCTCTGTGCAATAGTTTTGCACAAAGCAGCCCCAATCCCCCTCTTCTCGCGTCAACCGCTGGTGCTCCTGGCCCATTCCAAGCTGCTTGCTCTGGCTGCACTCATACATGCTCACTCCTGAGCTGCTCCTGAGCTGTGGCAACAACACAATTTTAATGAAAAAAGTAAGTTGTTGTAATATAGAGAACAGTATTAAAAAAAAGCCATGTGACATAACAAGGAGTTTATATACTGGGTACTGTCATTAGTTATCAGAAGACAATATTTTTAGCGATAATGGTCTTGTAATGGTTTTTCCTCTCCCCTTCTAATGACAGTAGTGATAGCAGCATGGACTCAATTTAGATATCCAGGAGACAAAAATATGTGTGAATAACATGGGAAAACTTTGTTATCTCTTCACAGATGATATCACTGTCTGTACAGGGAGATAAGTGACCAGGAGCTGACCACACAGGCATTTACTTAGAAATTCTTGTACCGGCTGACTGGCACAAAATTCAGATGAGCACAACCTCTTTTGTTGCTTGTCTTCATTTAATGCCAGGGTCTCACAAAACGGTAATTATGTTGCGCTGCATGGGAATCTCTGCAATACAACAATAGGCATTTGTCAATTTTCCCTGAATTGAGGTCACCTCTGTTAGCCAGGCGTCAATTGGTGTTTTCCAAATCTATGCCCATCTCCCAGAATGCACAGCACGAGGACACACGTCCACAAGAGCGGAGAATGAAATGTCACCCTGAAGCTGGGTCAGAGTAGGATCCAAGGTCTCTGGTTTCATTCCCTTGTCTCAGCGGCATTGAAAAGGTTAATACATTCCTGAGTTGGGGGCAGTAGCAGCCCCATTCATAGCCTGAATAAGGATACTTTAGACCCTACCACTGTCTGAGCTTGTAGTGTTTTTGTTTTCCCACAGACCATGAGCATTCAATGACAGGTTAGACAGGACAGAAAGGACAATTCCAAGTGATACAATGTTTTTAAACATTTCAGGCACCACTTTTTAACATACGTGGCTAATGAAGATGTACGTGCGGCTATAGACATGAGATAATCATTGTCCATACAAGGCAAGTCAGGAAATAACTGCAGATCTGTTGGGTATACTATGTGACCTCTGAAAACATTTTAACTTGATGTTTAAAAGGATTTTCTCAGGACCAATCTCCACTGTTGCCTCCCAAACAATGCCAAATCATGGTTGTTTTCTGAACGCCTAAGCATGCACATTCCACCAAAACAAGTCATGGACCTACTTATAATTTTTAGATGGTGCTTTTTGCATTTCCTTGGGTCCTCATCGATATCCAAGAGAGTCAGACATCCATGGCTTAACCATCCTCAGGCACCGCTCTCAGCCAACCAGTGCACTATCAAGAAAACATGGTTCAACCAAGCATCACTGGAGAGAGAAGAGTTCGAAGCACAGCACTGGCTGATTTGTCTTGCTTATCCCTGCTGATCACAGTGGGATCAATAGAGAATGGGGTCTTCCCACATGTAAGACAAATATATTGGAAATATATTTTAAAATATTCTTCCCAAATATATTGACATATATTTGAAATACAATTTTGGCTATATTCAATATATTTATATATATATATATATATATACTGCATGTTGAAATGAGTTTTTATTACAAAATATATGAAAAATATTTTTAAAAATACATTTCAAATATACAGTATATCTTTAAAAATACAAATCTACATTTTTGGAATGTATTTACAAATATATGTAAAAATGTATGTTAAAATGACTTTTTTTATATGTTAAAAAAAATCTGAAGAATATATTTAAAAATATATATATTTTTAAAAATATATTTTTTCTTCCATATGGGTTTTCTTTTTACTGATTGATGGTTCCTTCAAAGCATGGCTGTGTAATTCTTATATCCCAACATAAAAGAGGTCATCACTTGATCCAGTTAAAAATGACTGGACAACATGAGATCCAGCTAATGTCAAAAGGTGCCTTTAGGTCTCATGGGTGTTCCTGAGTTCGCTGGGCACCCACTATTGGGAGAACAAGTGATTACTCATGAACATTGTTTCTACTATCATAAGAGTGTGGAAAGTCCTGCTCCCTGCTCTGCCACTCTCTGCAGAGGATACTTATAAACTAACCAGACAAAAGATCTTCCCATATATGTGCAGATGAACATTTTTTGTTTCTGCACTCAAAAGAAACCCCTGATGGCAGCCCTATCTCAGGAAAACTGTTTGCTTGGCTCCCGAATTCTGTTGGCTGGGGTATGGCTGCATTATCCATAGACATTTGACTGTTTCCTAATTGTTTTGGGTAGAAAAATAGAAGTATTTGGAAAGATGGGCAGTCTGTAGTCATGCTACGGCTAGAACACATTTTGTAACCCACTATTGGTGCTTGCTTCACATGGCCGCTTCACGTGATCACTCAGTTCTGGGGTCCACTCTGAACAGAGAGTGCTGACTATCAATCACCACTCTCCGCTCTCTGCTCTGCCACTCCAGTGCTCACAGGAGTGCTGGACTGTGGATGGGGCGGGAGTGACTGGCTCAGCTGCCAGTCAGGAATCTACATGGATCCCAACATTATTGTTGGGATCCCTGCAGAGCCTGGGCCATTCCATGATGTCAGCCAACAGCGGGCTTTAGCCCACTTTCGGATGAATCTGGGTCACAGGAGTTCAGAACTTCATGGCCATGACATTTTTTTTTGCTTTGGTTGTCTTGGGTAGAGTAAATTTACTTGTGAAGGTTCTATTATTGTGCAAGCTCCAGGTTGCACCTTGGAGCTTACACAGGGCTGAGGATTCTGACAACCCCCATGTGAGATGCTGGCCACCTGAGCAGCCATCAACAAACACCAGCTATATCATGTGGGAGGAAAGGGTGTGAGAAACACATTCCCATACCTGGTATGGGAAGTATATCATTTCACTGTGACTTTCTTTTCCTGGTGACCCTTCCTTCACAAATTTCTTCAGCACTTATAATCAAATATACTTTAATTTGATCGTTTATAGCATGAAAAAAAAAACAATAAAATAAAACTCCTTAACAAACTGACCTTAATTTCAGAATTAGGATAAGTTGGAAAAATGGCAAACATGCAACAGCAAATTAATCAAGGTCAGCATTAGCTATGATGGAGCTTGGAGCTCCATCATATTTAAACTATATTTCAGTTCAAATTAAATTTCCAATTCATCACACATAATACAAAGCTCAACAGATTTTTATTTGTTTTTTAAGATATGCATATGAAACAGATCATCTAAATTTAAATATTCTTGCCAGTGTGCATTAAACTGACTTTGCTCCTGCAATGCAAGACTGGAAATATTCACTTCACCAGTGAAGTCTGAACTCTAATGTCTTCAAAGCAAAACAGGATCTGAGAAAGTCTTCAGTATTCAACATTTTCAAGAGTGTTGCTCCTTCAACCGGCACCTGCTGTGTCCTATAGTTAAGTCATAGCCGGTAGAGAAAGCACAATGTGCAGTGGGGACACAGGCATTCCGGCACTTCCCAAACTGTGAAATACTAAAGACTTTGCCAGATCCTGTACTACTCAAGGACAGCAGAGTTCCAACTTACTGCCCACCAGAGAGATAAGTATTTACAGTCTTCTATTGTATGAGCTAAACTTTGCTTTTTTTATTTTTGAAAGGTGACAAATTCACTGTAAAGAAGTCTGGGATAGGCAAAACTAAATCACCCATTAGAGCACCCCCTACATAAAACACTAAACAGTTAATACAATTTTGAAAATCCTTACCATTTAAGAGAAAAGTCTATTTGAATTTTCATGACCTCATCTCTGTAATTGAAAAGATAACATCATTTGCTCTGTCAAGGAGGAGGAGTAACAGCAGAGATTACATTATATCCTCTCCTCTCCCTTTGCATTAAAAGGAAACTACGGTTCCCATAAAACACAGGGAATTGTAGTGAATGTGGGCGGGTACACTAGGCCTGTACACGTTGTGTACTGAGAGTCTCATTACACCCACCACTGCAAGTGGGACTGAATGACATCACTGAAGGGATGTGCGAAGACCAGTGGCTGGGGGAACAGGAGCCATAGCAGCCACCGGTCCTACAAACAGGAAACCAAAGAGAATTAATGGTTTGATTTGAAAATGAATAGGTTTTTTCACAGCAACAACTGAGTGAACCAGAAGATGGATGACATATTCAGTGAAGGTAGGAAATCAGCAACATGTAAAGAAGTTTTTCCTTTAAAGCCCAAGTTTAGAATAAAAAAAAAATTAGCACAAGAGACAATATTTACATTTAACCTCTTCCCAACCGCGCTATAGCCGAAAGACAGCTCTGGGAGGGCATCCATGGACGTCCTCCCAGAACGTGCCCCCTGTGCGCCTCCAGCGGCGTGCACCTGGTGCTGCCGGTGATGAGGTAAAAGGCCAATCACAGTGGCCTTTTACCATGTGATCAGCTGTGAGTAAATACAGTTGCTGGTTATTGACAGCACTTTCCTCATGCTGTCACAGCATAAGGAAAGTACTGCCGATAACCGGTAAATGTGACAGGGGAGATCTGCACTGATAATCAGGGCAGTGCCCAGCAATGCCGCCCAGCAGTGCCACCCGGCAGTGCTCAGCATTGTCACCCATCAGTGCCCAGCAGTGCCACCCACCTGTGCCCAACAGTGTCACCCATCAGTACTGCCCAGCAGTGGTGCCCAGCAGTGCCACCTGTCAGTTCCCAGCAGTGCCACCAGTCAGCGACTCCAGTCAGTTCCCATCAGTACTGCCTACCAGTGTCCATCAGTGCCGCCTATCAGTGCCCATCATTGCTGCATATCAGTGCATCATCATTGCCTCTTCATCAATGTCCAGCAGTGCCGCCTAATCAGTGACTGTAGCAGGCGTACACCCAGAGATGGACGCTGTTCAACCATTTTGGCTTCAACCTCCATCTTGGCAAAGGGTCAACCATCCTGACAAACATATTTCCCCCTCATTCTCCCCCCTTCCTCTCTGTTCATACACATTGACATATGGCCTGTGTGTTAGGAGTGTCACAGGCCAGGGTACAGCAGGGAGCCCAGAGCTATAAAACATTTTTGAGCTGAAGCGCCTGGTTGTCTAAGAGAGCTGTGCAATCTAGCACCTCGTAAAAGATAACGCAAGCCTTCCCAGGAGTTCAAAGACATTCCAGAGAAGCACGAACCAGATAACACTTTTAAAATCCATTTTTGCCTTATGTCTCATATCTTAGAATATGAAAGACTTACATAAAAACCATATCTGCAGATTGGCCATGAGGAGACAAACAGTTTGATAGGTCACACTCCCTGGCTGGAATACATAGGAAAGCAGAAAAGTAGATCTCTTGAACCATTCAGTGTATAATTTCATATTTCATATCTAATCATTCCTCAGATGCGTCTGCATAATAATCTACCCACGGGTGGAATGTCACTTGTACACAGGGAAAGTTATGAGCCAAAATATGAACTAGAAGAGATTTTGGCTCTAGTTTAGGGCTACGCCTAGACGATCCCTCCCTAAATGGGGCATTGGTCCTTGACTTCAGAGACACCCCCTGCTAGGGAACAACAAAATGGGCTGTCAGGCCTAAGAGAGTAAAGTTGAAGAATTCTCCCTTTTAACATCAGAACCACCTGGGGAGACTCGTACCCTTTCGCTCTGAAACTTGATCTGCTAACCCAGGACTTTGGCAAGTACTTTAACCCTCTAACTTCTCTCTGTTATCTCTCTGCTGTGCTGTTGTTCTCTGTATATTTATATATATATATTGGTTACATCTTTTTTCTGTAAATAGTTTTATTGCACCCTTTTGACCTTTTAGTAATAAATATTTCCTTCTGAAAGTGTTGAACTGTTTCTATAGCTCTTTATTGCAATTTACGAATTCCTGCCTCTAAAAGAGCACTACTTGTTTAACCCTCTGTATAACCGGTCAGCGGTGACCGTGTTATACAGACGATTATCTCAAACATTATAGGGTTCTAGCTGATATCACCGAGTTTCCTCTTTCTCTGTACAAAAAGGAGGTGGTAGCAGTGTGAAGGGTTAATTACATAATTAACCTGACCCAGTAACAATCGCTCCCAGGCTGCCGGTACATAGATTGTGGTCCAATTAGCTCGAAAATCATTGTGCAGGGTGCAGCTGGGCGTGGCATTGTTACGCACGTGACATTGCGGTTTTAGATTGGCTGGTCCTTCGGTCATGAGTTTGGTGAGAAGGTCAGGGGTCTGACGGCGCGTTCGTCACAGTGACCATCAGTGCTACCTATCAGTGCCACCTCATCAGCGCCCATCAGTGCTGCCTATCAGTGCAGCGTCATCAATGAACATCAGTGAAGGAGAAAAATTACCTGTTTGCAAAATTTTATAATAGAAACAAAGAAAACTTTTCTTTTTTTTTCCAAATTTTGTGCTCTTTTTTTGTTTATAGTGCAAAAAATAAAACCCCCCAGTGGTGAGTAAATACCACCAAAAGAAAGCTCTATTTGTGTGAAAATAATGATAAAAATGTTATATGGGTACAATGTTGCATGACCGCACAATTGTCATTCAAAGTGCCACAGTACTGAAAGCTGAACATTGGTCTGGGAAGGAAGGGGGTGACAGTGCCCTGTAGGTGCTGGCTATCATAGTTGACTTGAAATCCAAAGTCTTCTGCCTTCTGCTCTTTATTCCCTGCTGTGGTAATCTTTGGTGCTGCAGGTTTAATACCAGTACTAGACCTGTGACAAGGCAAGACACTCCTCAAGAGTGCTGACTATGCCTACTCCCCCCACCCATTCATACAAGCTGTACTACAAGTGCTCTATGAACGAAACGTCTGCCTCCTTTATTTGTAATCACTTTTCATTGTAGGAACTGATAGTACAACTTCAAAGGATGTAGATCCAAACTCAGAAACAAAAAAGTTACATATTGTATTAATTTCATTTATCAGGGTTTTTTCAATGTATTTTCACTCAGTGATCCTGCCAGTAACAAACATCCCTTCCTAGGGTGACAACACTCATAATTGTACTGCATCTATGGAAAAGCAGCGTTTTCACCGTATCCTGCTTCTCTTCTTATCTCCATTATATAGGGGAGGTATTTTCTAGTTCATAGATGAGAACTAGAAAGGCTGATATCATTGTTTGAGATTTTAACCATTTGTCAACAGTGCTATAGCCAAAAGATGGCTACAGCATGGTTGGATAGTTCTGTGAGGGCAACTATGGACATCCTCCTAGAACCACATCCCCCATGCCCCCTGGGGCGCGCATCGGACACAATCTGTGATCGTTATACCCTTTGGACACAGCTGATCACAGACCGCAGTAAATGGCCAGTCAGAGAGGCCCTTTACCATGTGATCAGCTGTGTCCAATCACAGCTGACCACAGCTGATGATCAGTGTAGCCCCATCAGCGCCACCTTTCAGTGCCCACCTGTGATAAGAGGAGTAGCTAGGATATTTTGCGCCCGGGGACGAACTATAAAATTGGCGCCCCAGCCCCCCTCCCCATTTAATCACATTTTTCTATTACATTGGATGAAGAAAACAATTAAAATTTTAATGAAACATTGTATTTAAAGAAGCAAATTTATAGAAATTATATTACATGACTCACTCAGTCACTGTCGTAGACTGGTTTACATAGTCTACAAAAGATTTACTTTTCTTGATTTCACTGTCGCAAACTGGTCAATCACGTAATCAAAATCTGTTTTTTCCAATGTTTCTCTTTCAACACTAAGAAGAGCAAGATCACAGTCACATATGCCCACTTTTTTATCAACGCTCAATACGTGCAGATGGAACCGGCTGTACGCAGAATCCGTATCTCGGCTGGCTGCAGTGGCTGGCAGGCAGCATCATCACTGTGAATGGCAGACGTATCAGATGACGTCTGCTGCAGCTGCTGCAGTGATCTTGTGATCGATTTATTACCCTTGTTCACTTATTATAATGTAAAGTTGTGAGCCTCATTTTGGCGCCCCTGTACCTTAGCGCCCGGGTACATATGCCCCCCCCCCCAGTTACGCCTCTGCCAGTGATGCCTGTCAGTGCCTATCAGTGATGCCTGTTAGTGCCGCCTATAAGTGCCTCCTAATCAGTGCCATCTATGAGTGCCGTCTATCAGCTGGAAAATTGCCCAACAGGCTGGTTGTACACAAGTTGAACTTTGGATTTACGAATTTTACCTGTCCCCAGTCATCGACTCACAGGTATACGGTATGAGCACCAGCACGATAGCCAGGTAATTAAAATTTTAAAGAATAGGTCAACAATGACAATCTACTGATTACATAATGGCTCATTCATACTAGCGATTGGGGGTGGTAAAACCCTGAAGTTGAATGGCACTTTTACCGCTACCCCCTTTAGCAGCAAAGGCAAGAAATACATTCTTGTCACTTTTTGTGGGCGTAATGGAATTTGACCCATTCAAGTGAATAAGGCAAGCACCCTGCAACCTCGTGCAATGCATACGGTTGTGGCGTGCTAATGTGGGGATCAAGGGGTTAAAGCAGGCAGTGAGGAGGTGATACAATGCCTTCTTACCACTTGTCAAATGCTCTCTGAAGAGCAATCAGAATGCAGATGGCTTTTGAGAGAATGAACCCTAAGAGCAGGTTCACATTTGTGCATTTCAATACTATTGAACTCAAGTGTTTTAAAGAAAGTGCATCAAGAATGCAGCATAAAGGACTTATTTTAACGTGCCACACCTAAAACGCACATAAGACACATGGGGGGAACAGGGACTAAGTACCAGCTTTTCTTTTTTTTTTAGATTTTATTACTAGAAAACAGCCGACAATATACAGTAGCATTTATACATATTGGGATGTGACCGTTACTGCTGAAGACTACATGGGAGCGACATGTCACTTATCTGGGAGGATGACTTCTTCCCCTTGGTACTGCAGAGACATGAACACTTATCGCATACTAAAATGTTATGTCATTTTGCTAGGCTGAGATGGTACACAAGGCACAAAATGGTAGCAACACAGAAAACCCGCAGTAAGTGGCGGAAGTCTTGGCAATGTGGCTTGGAACAGGTAGTGAATTCTCCTGGATTTTACCATCACACAACATACATATCTACATTCTCCAAAAATACTCTGAAAACTGTACAAAATAGTCCAAATCATGTATATCAGAGAGAATGTTTATTCTTCTACATCTGCCGTATCCATCTCTTGTTCTGCCACATCCGTAGGGTGTTCTCTTTCATCTTCCTTTGTCTCTGGCTCTTCACTCACTATCTCTTCATGATTGTTGGCTTCAACAACTTCCTCAATCTCACCTTCTACCACTGAGTTGTCCTGACTAGTGATGACTTCTGTCGGTTCCTCAGCCTGTGCTGGTTGCTCTTCTGCTGACAAAAATACGTAATTGCGGTCTTCCGTAATGGGCGCCATTTCTGCTCCGTCAACCTCTATTGCTTCTTCAACCTCAACTTGCTCCTCTTCTGGGGGAATTCCATCGGTCAATGGCTCATTCTCTGTCAATGGGACCAGCTTTTGGAATGGTTTCAATGTCACCTATGTTGTGGTCACTTCTGAGATGGGAAAACAGCTCTCATTGTTTGAACACTGTTTGTGTGCAGTAAATTATGGTGTGGAGTAAATTGATGTTTTGACTGACATTCTGCGGTTTAGCCACAAGATGTCACTGTTTTTCTAACACAGGCTCAGACTGTATAGCTATTTGTATAATCATGAAGAGGTGGGGTTTTCAGTGAACAGGAAGAGGAGACTACAGCCATGTTTTGGACGATGCTCAATGCAGGGGCCTTGTGAGCTGAGAGTCCGATGACATCCAGGTGTGAATGCGTCCCTCACTAACCAGAGATTGCTGCCAGGAAGGCTGATGAGAAGCAACATTTGTTCTGTTCAGAGTCACCAGCGGATGCAAAGCAGACCCGGGTCGGTAAGATTGTGCACGCACCTCATTTCAGTGTTGGCGCCCAGAGACCAGGCTGATAGTTAGTTAGTTAGGGTCTCTGTTTGTGTCAGGCCACAAGTGTTGTTACTGATTATTGGAAGGACTCCACCACTTAAAGTGACATTTCACATTGGAGAGCTGATAAAATCCTACAAACTCAAGCCAGACTGGTGTTTTGCTCAGAAGGAATAATCAGGCACGTGCTACAGGGAATACTGTAGATTTGTGTAAGATTGTAAGCTGTTGTGCTGCACCGCAGGCTAGCCCCTACCATACACCCATACCTGCTCTTTTAGGGTAATAACAGGTAAGGTGTGGCAGCTTAGTTGTGCCCACCAGTAGGTAAATTACTTCACTTTCTACCTTCATCCATCAGGAGGCGCCGTGCTGTGCAGCACAAGGGTCTCAGCCTTTGGGCAGGGTGTATGTAAATTTATTGTATGTTCCCAGCATTTGTGGTTGTGTTTACTTGCCACATCTAAGTAAAATTCTGTTGTGGCAAAAGCTGGTGTTGGGGTTGCTTTCCTCGTTTGTGACTTCACTGTATCATGGGGAGCCCACCCCGGTACACACTGACCTCTGAAGCACTCATCTTCTTGGGTCCATTGGTCTTCACCGCATTTGCTGGGGGTCTGCTCCCCCCCTGGCTGTGGGTCTGGGTGCTGCTTGAATAGTCTCCGGGGTGCTGGGATGACAGAGGAGGGGGGTGAAGTTCAGGCGAAGTCCACACTGAGATCCTGCTGTGTGTCCGCCCAAGTCACATCCAGCACTGTACCAGCTTTTCTTTAATATGAGAATAGTAGTCAATGCGTTTGAATCCCGGTCTGGGTGCTTTCTGCATAGAGTTTGCATATTCTCCCAGTGCTTGCTTGGGTGTCTTCCAGGTACTCCAGTTTCCTTCCACACTCATAATCAGAAGCCATGTGGATAGATGAACCAGCCCTAGTATTTTGTATGTGGGATTAAATTGTAAGCTCCTTCAGGGCAGGGACTGATGTGAATGTGCAGTATGTAAAGTGCTGTGTAAATATCTGTAATAAATAAATACATCCTCACAACAGATGTCAGAAAAAACAACCTGCAGAACTGGAATTTTTGGTCTATTATCTGCTGTGCAGACTATTCACAGGTCTCTTTTTTCCCATCAAAAGATAATAGAATAGCTGTGCGCAATATGCATGCTTGTATAATAGTGACACTTGTGCCATTGTAGGCTCACTCCCATACTGAATACACACATGACAGCTGTGCCTTGTAATTGTAGCTCAGCCTGTGTAACGAGCCACTTTCATGCATGCTTGGAATAGCTCATGCATGTGCCACCAGTCCTGCACTAATCCTCATTTGTCTCTACATAGAGCAAGAGCACAAAGCTGCTCTTCCCAGAATCCTCTGCTGCAGACCTGAGGACAAGTGTCAGTGAGTGTGGCATATCAGAGGTGATGATAACCTAGTGACCTTTGAAGCCTTCCCCACTGCTGCTTGTCTGACCTGTGTGATTGCCATTGACCCTGCTAATTAGATCCGTAGCTAAAGTAAAACCACATAAAAGGCAGTGATTCTTCATATATGTCAGCCATAAGGACAGACAACATGCAGTACAGATCCTGATTCAGATATTAGCAACCTGGTGCAGTCCTCTGTATGACGTTCATTGACAACAAATGAAGAATACTCAATGAAAAGCAGCACTTGGTTGCCACTTTATAAGGTACCTTCGTAATTTTTAGTAGGACACAATTTTTCATTTATAACCCCTTTTTGAACCATTAAGGTGCTAGGACATTCTTTAGGAATTTTGGTCTATTGTGACCAGCCCAGCAGAAGGCCTGAAGCCAGCTACCTACCTACACTAACTCACCAGAAAGAGACTGAGTGAGTAAATCTTCACCCCCTGATCCAGTAAAGGGGAAAAGAGCACTCTGGTGGGAAACCTGATTAGCTCCTTACCCAGGACTGTTACATCTTAAAGTGGCAGGCACTGGATCCCCTTGCCGAGGGATTCCTCCAGGCAGCTGGATAGAGGAGAACTATCTGGTGTTTGAGGTGGTACATCGGGAGAGGCTGGAGAGCTCTCCAAGAACAGAAACCCTTCTATGGACTTGTATATAGTTGTTAAGGAGTTTGTCCTCAGTTTACAATTCCCTTTAGCATCCCATACACACCTACCCCATCCAAGTTTATCACCCACTAATAAGGTCCCAAAAAAACAAGCTCATAGACTCTGGAATGCAAGTCTGTGGAAAATGCATGTTGCTTGGCTCTGCAGGACTATAGGGGGACCCAAATCTAGGGACTCTTAAGGGGGTAGTGCTACACCAGGATGCACTAAGAAAAAATAGGCGAACCGCAGAGACGTCATCAGCAATCACTTCCAGTTCATGTGTATATATTCTGGACTGGAGTGGAGAAACTAGCAGCCAGCACTCGTAGTGTGCAACATGGGAGCGCTATGGCACAAGGTGACCGGATACCAGAGAGAGCAGAAGATCAACAGAGTTGGGGGACCAGAGCAAGAGAAACTAGCAATGTTGCATGTGGTGTCCAGCATGGGAGCAATATAGCGGGAGGTGAACGGGACCAGAGAGAGAGGAGGATCAGCAAACCAGAGGACCAGCAGAGCTGGGGGTTACTACTGAGAGGGGGATCAGAAGAGTTGGGGGTTACTACTGAGCGGGGGATCAGCAAAGCTGGGGGTTCTACTGAATGGGGCATCAGCAGTGATGGAGATACTGCTGAGCAGGGGATCTTTTGAATGAGGGATCTGCTAAACGAGGGTAACAATGGGCCGGGGATCTGCTGAACAGGGGTACAAATGAGCTGGGGATCTGCTGAGTGGGGGTACTACTGAGCTTAGGTTCTACTGAGCCCCGTTAAAACAGATCAAAAATCAACACACACACAAGGCATTTGCCAAGCTTCATTAACTACATCCCCACCGCCCTATAGCAGATATACTGCTACAGGGTGGCAGGGGTGCGCAAAGTCACCTATATATACGTGATTTTGAATTTCCAGGTAGGGGGCTTGAGCGAACCGCACACTCACCCCACCTACGCTGCCATTCGCATCCGTGGCTGTCAATCACCGGGTCATGGCCAGTGATTACCAAGGATCTCCGACAGGGAGGAGGGCTGCTTTGTTTACTAACAGTCCTTCTTCCTGTTGGCTCGGGCACACTGCTCTTGATGGCTGTGCACAGCACAGCCATCTAGAGCAGTGTGATTACAGTAAAGCCCACACACACACCGCCCCCTAGTAAAACACTCCCAGCACACAGTTAACCCTTTGCTTGCCCCTTATGTTAACCCCTTCCTGCCCAGTGCCATTAGTACAGTGTCAGTGCTTTTTTTTAGAACTGATTACTGTATTGGTGTCACTGAGGATGTATGTGACATCAAGTCAGTTCCCCCCCAGTGTCAGAATGCCTGCTGCAGTCCCGCTATAAGTCGCTGATCACCGCCATTATTAGTAAAAAAATTCCAGTATATATACCGCTGTTTGTAAACGCTATAACTGTCACGTAAACCAATTAATTTACACTTATTGGGATTTTTTTTTCAGCAAAGACATGGAGCAGAATACAGTTTGGCCTAAATTCATGCCGAAATTCGATTTTTAAAATTTTTTTACTGGACGTGTTTAATACCAAAAAGTCCAAAATATTGTTTTTTTTCTCAAAATTGACGGTCTTTTTTTTATAGCGCAAAAAATAAAAACCACACAGGAGATCAAATACCAGAGAAAGAAATCTCAATTTGTGGGAAAAAAGGACGTAAATTTAATTTGGGTGCAGTGTTGTATGACTGCGTAATAGTCAATCAAAGTAATGCAGTGCCGTAACGCAAACAATGGCCTGGTCAGGAAGGGGGCTAAATTGTCAGGAGGGCGAGGGGTTAAAGCTTCAAAAAAAGCATTACAGAAGCATTCCAGAAGCATAAAAAAAACACATATTAAAAAGGATGTTGAAGTGGTGGGCGATTTAATGCTGAAGTTGAAGAAAGTGTAAATGAGCCCTAAATGATTGCTTTTTACTCCTCCACTGGGCATGCAGCCCATCTGTGTCCAATGCCAGTGTCTTTGTGTATCTGGGATGCACACATGCAACATTCAACCCCAATGCCTGCCACTTGTCCTTTTCAGTCCAAACACTCTTAGGCTGGCCATACACTATACAATTTTCTGTCCAATTTCTGCCCAATGTCCTTTAGATTTACCTTCAACTACGTAGTGCAAGGATATCGTATGTACTCTCCAGCGCCTCAGGATATGCACAGCCAAAAGGGAAGCCAAGGGTACCAGGACAGCGACAACAGCAACAGCAAGGTTTAACAGCAAGGCTCTTACTTTCCATTCAGCATACATCTGCATCAGAGGTTGGTCATCAGCTCTGAGGAAAGGGATTTGTCCCCGAAACCCGTCAGCCATTTGACTGCACTGACAGTGAGAACACCTTGCCTGCCGTTGTGGCCATTGTCATTTTTCTATGCTTTTTAGATACATGCTTCGTCTGTGAGTATGTTTTTATTATTCTTTCACTCCTACAAAAAACCTTGGATAATGCACTAGGTGTGCGCGCCGCCTGTTTTCTCTCTATGTAGTGCAAGGGCCTGCCTAATTGGATACAATTGAAAGAGTTGTTTAGGTTTGACCTCATATTATATGGTTTTTGGTAAATCTAAAGCAATTTTCTAAAACAAATTGTATAATGTATGGCCAGCCTAAGGCTGGATGCACAGGGACTAAACACACAGTGTGTATATGGCCTGATTCTAACTCTACTATCAGCATATCAGCAGAAATAGGGATTCATCAGGCCATACAATGTTTCCAAAGTCTAATCATGCCATTTTGGTAATTCTATGCTCAATATGAGTTTACTACCTAAGCTCCTAAGCTTGTACCTGTTTGCCTATAGGTACAAGCCCACTATGCCCAATGGTAAGGGTCCATTTACACAATGTGTGGAGACAGACGTTTTGCTGCATTGTAGGACACATAGAAAACAATTGTTTCATGGGTGTCCCATTCACACTGCAACGCAGCTTGTTTTTCTTATAAAATTTTGCAAATAAATAATCTTTCCTCATAAATCTTGGCCAAAATGTATTCAGCTATCTTTTAAGTAAAAAAGAATAACCCAAATTAGTTTATAACCAAAAATTATAATTTTTCAAAATTTTTTTTACATTTTTATTTTTTTTTTATATTATTATTTATTTATTTATTTTTTTTTTAACATACTATCACCCTAGCAGTACAGAGTCGCCATAGTGACACTGTGCTACTTGTAGGGGGTGATGAAGATTTTTTTTTTTATTACACTGATTACCCATAAAGGCAGTAAGAGCAATCATTTCTCCTTCTCTCTGCCTGGATTCTTGCAGCCATTGAGAAATACTGTGAGAGCTGTGATTGGTCACAGCTTGTCACATGGTACAAGGTTGTTGTGAATAGCCTTGTACCATGTGACCTCTGTGATCATTCACAGGTTTCACTAGTAGTAAGCAATGATGTCAGGAAGTGACATCTTGCTTACTACTCTTCATGTGATCATTGATTGGCCAATCAGTGATCACATGATCGGCACCTCACACAAAGATCCCGTACAGTGATCGGTGTTCCGCTGTGTCCGGAGGGCTGTATCCATATGCATGCTTCTCATTTACCTAGTTACCTCCCAGGTTCTGGAAGGCTCTCATAGCTCCCTGGAGGCTGGCAGAACTCAAGGCAAACTCAACAGCAACAGAGCATCATGAGCAGACCTGACTAATCTATCAAAGCACTCAGCCCAGTTAGATTTTCCTAACAGTCTTTCTGTTAAGCAGAGAAACACAGCTATTCTTAACCTAACTATACAAATCCTAACACCTACCTAGGAGGGTGATGCACTGGCATGCTGCTACCCACTGTGCCAACAACAATTTCAAAGTTATCCATTGCTTAGCAATGAAGGCATGCAGCTTCAGTTTTCTTCTTTGGTGTCTTGGGGACACCAAAAACCCAGAGCAACTTATGCAAATCTGGCCAAACCTTGTAAGATTGAATTCTTACTATCGGTTGCAAAGTCTAAATCAGGGGTCTCCAAACTTTCTAAATAAAGGGCCAGTTTACTGTCCTTCAGCCTTGGGGGGGGACAGTCTATGGCCATTGGGAGTTGAAATTGTCCTGGTGTTACTGGGAGTAAAAAATGCATCTTTGGTATTAGGGGGAGGAATAGTGCCCCATTGCTGGCGTCAGTGGGAGGAATCTTTGGTGCCAGTTTGAGTGCCTCATCATTGGTGTCAGTGGGAGGTATAGTGCCCTGTTGTTGGTGTCAGTAGGAGAAATAGGGCTCCATTGTTATGTCAATGGGCCCCATTGCTGATGTCAGTAGCAGGAATTATGTTCCATTGTTGGTGTCAGTGTGAGGAATAGTCTTGTATTAGTGGGAGGAAAAATGCCTCAAGGGCCGGATAAAGGCAAGCAAAGGGCTGCATCTGGCCCCCGGGCTGCAGATTGGAGACAACTGGTCTAAAGTGTAGCTTACTAGCCAATAACAAGATGGCAGAAGCAGGATGGACACACCAGAATTCCATCTTACAAATTCTGGATGAGGCAAAATAATGGAGTGCCCAGGTTTCCTAGAAATATCTGGCTTACTTCACACATTTTAAGAAACCAAAGGGCAATTTATTCCACTAAGGAGAGATTTGTCTTGGCAGACTAAAATATCAAGTTCTCAACACTGGATGAAAGATATATAGAAAAAGAGAAGATTTCCCAAAGAAAGACGAGAGAATAAACTAGGATGTTAGAGTGAGGTTGGGGTGTGTGACTAATGAATGTGGTTCAACTGGATTGCATGTGTCTAAATCCTGTCTGCAGGCACCATTTACTGATAGCACCTGCAACAAGATACCCCTCTCGTCATCTTATGTACACCGTGTCATATTTTTTAATTTATCATGTGTACAGCACAGAAAATGTTCTGCTAATGATAAATGCAAATATCCACTAACATGATTTTGGTAAAAAGGCCACTTAAAAGGAAAGTATATTCATTTTTGCTCAGTTTTATTTTATATTTATTTATAATTTAAGTTTCAGAACTGATGCTTGTGTACTTGTGTGAATATATTCATTAGGGCTGGGACAAAGGGGAGGTGAAGCTGAGCAGGCACATGCCCCGGGTGCTGTACTGAGGAGGGGCACTGTCGAGTTGGCCGCAGTGTCACTTCTGTAAGAAAGAGCCACAACCAATAGCTGCTGATTGGAGGGAGGATTTGGCTTTCTCTTCCTTTCTGCCTGTATGGAGTGGAAAAGAGCTTGCATTGGGGAAAAGAGTTGACGCTGAGACAGAGAACTGTCCTCAGTCTCAGCACTGTGCTGCTGAGGAAGAAGGGCAGACTGTGTCCTTCTTCCTCTCTCCCCCTGCCATGTTACATGTCACATGACTGGAGAATGGAAGGAATTCTGCCTTCATTCCAGTGAGTACTGATCTGCTAGTACAGTACAGAACACCTGATGTAAAGGGAGACTCTACTGGGAACATCTGATGTAAAGTGGGACTCTACTGGGAACACCTGATGTACAGGGGAACTCTGTTGTGGACACCTGATGTACAGGGGAACTCTGTTGTGGACACCTGATGTAAAGGGGGACTCTACTGACTGCCAAAACACTGTATTTTATTTATGGATAGTGAAGATATGAAGCCATTTATTAGCACATAGTTGGTTGGCTCCTTTTTAGCCGCTTGCCTACCGGGCACTTTTACCCCCTTCCTGCCCAGGCCAACTTTCAGCTTTCAGCACTGTCTCTCGTTGAATGACAATTGCACTGTCATGCAACACTGTATCCATATGAAATTTTTATTATTTTTTTCACACAAATAGAGCTTTATTTTGGTGGTATTTGATCACCACTGTGTGTTTTATTTTTTGCACTATAAACAAAAAAAGAGCAAACATTTTGAAAAAAAAAGGTTTTCTTTGTTTCTATTTTAACATTTTGTAAACAGGTAATTTTTCTCCTTCACTGGTGTGCGTTGATGAGGCTGCACTGATGGGCACTGATAAGCAGCACTAATGGACATTGATGGGCACTGATGAGGCGGCACTGATAGGCAGCACTGATGAGCACTAATAGGCTGCACTGATGAGGAAGCACTGATGATGCTGTGTTGATATGCAGCAATGATGGGCACTGATATGTGGCACTGAAGGGCACTAATAAGTAGCACTGAAAGGCACTGACTGGTGGCACTGACTGGCAGCACTGACGGGCACAGATTGGCAACACTGTTGGGAACTGATGGGCAAAACTGTTGGGAACTGATGGGCAGCACTGATGGGAACTGATGGGCAGCACTGTTGGTCACTTTTGGGGCTGCACTGATAAACAAGGCACTGATAATCAGTGCCCTAGTTATCAGTGCAGATGTCAGTGCAGATGCTTTGAAGGATGCCAGTTACCAGCAGTACTTTCCTCACGCTGTCACAGCATGAGGAAAGTACTGCTGATAACCGACAAATGTACTTATAGAGCGGTCAGCTGTGATTGGACACAGCTGATTACATAACAAAAGGCCGCTGTGATTGGCCTTTTACCATGTCATGTGATCAGCTGTGTCCAAAAGACACAGTGATCACAGACAGTGCCGGGTGCGTGCCGCTGGGGGCTCGCGGGGGGTGCAATCTGGGAGGACGTCATATGATGCCCTCCCAGAACTGGACTACTGCGCTGTAGCCTTCTTTCGACTATAGCATGGTAGAAAAGTGGTTAAATCATAATGATAACAGAAATCACCCAAATGGCCATGATCAAAAGTTTCCATACCCTGGAATGGTTGGCCTTGGTACAGACACACAAGGTGATACAGGTTAAAATGGCAATTAAAGGGTAATTTCCCACATCTGTGTCTTTTTATACTGCAAATAGTGTCTGTGTGTAAATAGTCAATGCGTTCGTTAGCTCTCATGTGGATGCACTGAGCAGGCTAGATACTGAGCCATGGGGAGCAGAAAAGAACTTTCAAAAGACCTGTGTAACAAGGTAATGGAACTTCATGAAGACGGAAAAGGATATAAAAAGATATCCAAAGTCTTGAATATGCCAGTCAGTAATGTCAGGCTATTTCCGATCCATCATGTTAAGGTCAGGAAAACTGGAAAAGTATGCAGTCCTTTTCATTTTTTGTCTTTCGGATCTGGACAGACTCTGGGGTAGGCAGGTGTAAACAGATGCAAGTCCATTTACATCCACCTGCCCATAGACCTGCATGGGTCTTCTGATCAGGTCTCCTTGAAAGACTGACAGGCAGACCTGTTCAGAAATCCAGTGTGAAAGGGACCTTAGGGACATTCCTGCAACTAGGTGGATGAGAACGTGAAGCAAGATTTGTTTTTTAGGTAGCATACCCTAGAATTGGTGGAGCATATCGCCAATGGTGGAACAGGACAAATTACTGTTCCAAGTGGTACTCAACATGGAGTATTAAAATGTAAGAAAAATGACAACTTACAATTACTAATAATTCATACAAATAGCTAAATATCATAGTCGTTGTTTAGCTGCTTGTCTGGAGGCACCTACCCCAAGGACTTTGATATTCAATTTTTACAAATACTGTGCAATTGTAAACAGTAAAACTGATGTTTCAGTTCCTTCTTTCCGCTGTAATGTATCTCTATCTGAATATTACCAGAAGAGATATTATTAGAGGCAGAACCCCAATTTCATTAAAATTTACAAAAAAACAACTGCATAGCATGTTGTAAAATATAAAAAGTAGCCCTCATGAAAATACACTTCAGCATTTTCTCCTGCAATAACTCATTCCACAATAGGCCACTGGTCCTCTTTCAGATTGAATGGAAGCCAGCACAATCCTGTTCCTGGGAGCGTAGATTGTTATGGACTTGACCCCTGAGGATGTCACCAGATCAACATGGGCTCATAGTACAATATAGCAGAGAGTGATGCTGATGTCATAATGTATTGAAGATCAGCCACAACTGCAGCGGGGAGAAGAGGAAGAGGACCCGAGAATTTTATGTGGCCAGTCAGAAGACTCCAAGAAAAAAGGAATTTATTAAAAGAAATAGGTGGGCGTTGGAATAGGGTAAGAAGGGGTAATTTTTCTACTTTAAAGAAAAATGTGTGTGTATATATATATATATATATATATATAGTGCTCAGCCTAACTGAGTACACCCCTTTTGAAAAGTAAGATTTTAATCAATATCTCAATGAACATAAGGACAATTTCCAACGTTTTGGCAAAGCTGAGTTTTATAGAACATTTGTTTAGCTCATTACATGAAAGTAAGGTTAATTATATAACTTAGATGACAAAATCTTCAGTTTAACTCAAATTAGTTATTGCAAAAATGAGTACACCCCACAACAAAAACTACTACATCTAGTATTTTGTATGACCTCCATGATTTGTAAGGACAGCACCAAGTCTTCTAGGCATGGAATGAACAAATTGGCAACTTATTGCAACATCTATTTTTTTCCATCCTTCAAGAACAGCCTCTTTTAGAGCCTGGATGCTGGATGGAGAGTGATGCTCAACTTGTGTCTTCAGAATTCCCCATAGGTGTTCGATTGGGTTCAGATCAGGAGATATACTTGGTCACTGAATCGCTGTCACCCTGTTCTTCTTCAGAAATGCAACAATAGCCTTAGATATGTGTTTTGGAAAATTGTCATGTTGGAAAAGTGCACATTGACGAATGACACAGAGTGATGGTAGCATCTTCTCTTTCAATATAGAGCAGTACATCTGTAAATTCATGATACCATCAATGAAATGCAGCTCCCCGACACCAGCAGCACTCATGCAGCCCCACAGAAGGACATGGCCACCACCATGTTTCACTGTAGGCACCATTCATTTTTCTTTGTACTGCTCACCGCCATAGCTTTTTTGTGCAAGGGCTTTAGGAGAGGATTCCATCGCGAACGACACCCATGTTTGCCATATTCTGCAGTGTACCCCATATTGTGTCACAGAAAACAATCACCCCAGTTTGGCTTTCTTCTTCTTTAGCTAACTGCAGTGAACTTACATGGTGATTTTCTTCAACCCTTCTCAACAGAAGACACTTCTGTCGAGGTGTTAACTTCCATGGAAGGCCCGGATGTCTCTGTGAGATGGTTGCAGTTCCATCTTTGTTAACTTTTTGTATCACTTTTGCTACAGTATTCTGGGTTATGTTGGCTATGCAGATGTCTGATCCTGTTTTAAAGAGTTGCTTCATATTTGAGCATCACTTTAATACCAGGCAGCAGCAGGGTAAAGTTCAGAACTAACCTTAGAAATTATTATTTTATGTAAAGAGTTGTTGATGCTTGGGCTCATTTTTACTCTGTGGATGGGGAAGAAAAGAGGTCTTCTCCAAAATTACCGCTTAATGACAGGACAACATTGAGTCCTTGGCTTCCCTACCTCTTAGTACCATATAGGAGTTACCCATAGATATTAATGTACTTTGTGGAGATGGGTGTAGCTTTAGGCCAGTGGTCTCCAAACTGCGTCCCTTTGCTTGATTATTTCTGGGTCTTCGGGCATTAGTACTTCCACTGACACCAACAATGTGGCATAATTCCTGACACTGACACCAACAATAGGGCACTATTTTTTTCCACTGATACCAACGATGGGGCATAGTCCCTTTCACTGACAACAACATGGGGGGCACTCTTGCTTTCACTGACACCAACGATGGAGCAATATTCCTCTCACTGACACCAACTATTTCTCCCCATAATACCAAAAATAGACAAAAGGGGCATTGTTTACTCCAACTGGGCACAGTCCTGCCCCCTAAAATCTGAAGGACAGGAAACTGGCACTTCGTTTAGAAAGTTTGGAGACAACTGCTTTAGACTGATGGGACCATATGATGTCATAAGCCAATTGTGACCACTATATACTGAGATCAATGGCATTGCATTGATCTCATGTAACCCTTTCAGTGCCGGCCCTGGTGAAGAGGAGCTATCTAAGGTATGCGTTGCTATCTGTAAAATGGAACACTCAGTATAGTGCAAATATATACTGTAAGTGGCCTTTGTTGTGTGTCAAAAATGAATACTGTATTCAGCACCATGTGTGGTTATTTTAAACTTTTATGTGAATTATGTGAATAAATGGATTTGGAAATTATTTTTATAATTATGTGTTGAATTTTTATGCCTGGAAGCTGTCCTAAAAAGTCCCTAATATTTACTTTGCTGTAGTCATTTGATGCTTGGAACAGTCTGTCAGCAGAGGTAGTGAGTCTTTCAATAATATGTGAATTTAAAGTATAACTAAAGGCAAAGAGTATTTTTTTTTTAGATTTAGATAAAGTAGAGAGGGAATGGAACACCTGTCCATTTTTATTGCTGTCTGCACCCCTGTTAGGGAGATTCAAACTCTCTACTTGTCCTTTTTATCATTATCATTGAAAGTAAAAGTAAAGGAAAATCCCAAAATTTGGGTTGTTGTCGGAAAAGTAATAGAGGGGAAATCGTCTAATGGGGACACTAGCTCTGGTGACTTGGGAGACCCAAGGAATTCCCTTAATTTGCAGGGATTTCCTCTCACTTCCTGTTTGGCTATGGGACAGGAAGTGAAGGGAAATCTCCCCAATGGGACACAGATAGCAAAAAAAAAATCTGACAGATGTTACAACCCTCCCTTGCTCTATCCAAAATGAAAAACAAAGTGTTACCTATAGTTCTACTTTAAACACTATGCTTGGAACAAACATAGACCTATATGCAGAGAAAAAGGTTAAAAAAGAAAAAAAAATCAAAAAAGGTAAACCTGATAGACCACTATGATCCTATATTTCACATATATCGCCATATTACATCATCACTACTAAACTTTAACCAATATAGCAGACATGCTGTAAATTAAAAAGTTCAATAATAATCTTGCCATGTGTCTATTCTTCAGTCTGCTGTCCGCACAAAAACAAGTTTTGAGTTAGCAGTCCTTTCAGGCAGGATACGGGTTAACAAACAGGCAAAACCAAAATCGCTCAATCATCGGAAGTGTTGGAAATCTCTGCAATCTATAATTAGCTGTTAAAAACAGGGAACAATCCTTTTACCGCACACATTGCAGTCACCCATTGCTTCAGTCACGACAGGTCCAATGGGCTCTGTGACAGGCAATGGCATCACTTAGCATATAATATCATTTAGATCTGCTTGTGTATGGGCAGCAGCCAAACATCATGCACTGGGCTGCATGATCTGGACTAGTCTCTCTCAACCTGCTCAACACGGAAGAACCCTTGAAATACCTTTCTGGGTTTAGGGAACCCTACTTCTACTTCTTACATTGGTGGTCAGTGGGATGAATGTTCCTTACATTGGTGGTCAGTGAGAAGAATACTTCTTACATTGGTGGTCAGAATACCTCTTACATTGGTGGTCAGTAAGCAGAATATTTCTTACATTGGTGGTCAGTGGGAAGAATACTTCTTACATTGGAGGTCAGTGGAAAGAATGCTTCTTACATTGGTGGTCATTGGGATCAATGTTCCTTACATTGATGGTCAGTGAGAAGAATGCTTCTTACATTGGTGGTCAGTGGGATGAATGTTCCTTACATTGGTGGTCAGTGTGATGAATGGTGGTCAGTGGGAAGGATGTGCCTTACATTGGTGCTCAGTGGGAAGAATGTTCCTTGCGATGGTGGTCAGTGGGAATAATGCGTCTTACATTGGTGGTCAGTGGGATGAATGTTCCTTACATTGGTGGTCAGTGAGAAGAATGCTTCTTACATTGGTGGTCAGTGTGATGAATGTTCCTTACATTGGTGGTCAGTGGGAAGAATGCTTCTTACATTGGTGGTCAGTGGTAACAATGCTCTTTACAGTAGTGGTCAGTAGGAAGAATACCTCTTACATTGGTGGTCAGTAGGAAGAATGTTCCTTACATTGGCGGTCATTAGGAAGAATGCTCCTTACATTTGTGGTCAGTAGGAAGAGCACACCTTACAGTAGTGGTCAGTGGGAAGAATCCTTCTTACATTGAAGGTCAGTAGGAAGAATGTTGATTACATTGGTAGTCAGTGAGAAGAATATTCCTTACAGCGGTGGTCATTGTGAAGAATACATCTTACAGTGGTGGTCAGTGGGAAAAATACTTCTTACAGTGGTGGCCAGTGGGGAGAATGCTTCTTACATTGGTGGTCAGTGGGAAGAAACCTCCTCTTACAGATAGCTAAATAAATAATTGGTGTTGATGGTTATTTACTGTATCTGAGAGGCAGAAATTTCTCATTGCTCAAAGAGCCCCTAGCAATCTCTGGAGGAACCCTAGGGTCCCACAAGAACCTGGTTGAAAAATGCAGGTCTAGATCCTTTCATGCATGATGGAGGATCAGATCACAATGAGTTAGTGTTGGGTTCCAGGAAGGGCAAGTGTTAGGGTTGGGGATTCAAGGAAGGTTAGAGTTAGGGATGGGGATACATACAGAGTTAGTGTTAGGGTTTGAGATACAAGAAGGGTTAGCTTTAGGGTTGGAAATACAAGGGGGTTTAGGGTTGGGGATACAGAAAGGGTTAGAGTTGGGTTACAGGAAGGGCAAGTGTTAGGGTTGGGGATGGAGTGTGGGTTAATGTTAAGGTTTTAAGGACAGTATTAGATTTGGAGATACAGAAAGGGTTAGAGTTTGGTTACAGGAAGGGTACATGTTAGGGTTGGGGATACAGGGAAAGTTAAAGTTAGGGTTGGGGATGCAAAGAGGCTTAGTGTTATAGTTGACAATATGAGGAGGATTAGGGTTGGATATACAGAAAGGGTTAGTGTTGGGTTACAGGAAGGGTACATGTTAGGGTAGGGGATAAAGGGAAGGTTACAGTTAGGGTTGAGGATACAGAAAGGGTTAGTGTTAGGGTTTGGGATACAAGGAGGGGTAGTTTTAGGGTTGGAGATACAAGGAGGATTAGGGTTGGGGATATAGAATGAGTTAATACTGGGTTACAGGAAAAGAAAGTGTTAGGGTTGGGGATGGAGTGCAGGTTAATGTTAGGGTTAGAGAGTGATTGTTAGGGGTGGGGATACATATACATCCTGAGCCAGCTAGATATGTTCATTTACACACACAGTCCCCACATCCCACATCACAGGATTTGACTGACAGCAACAGGAGCCAATAGCTCCCGTTACTGTCTCCATGTCTATTGCGGAGAAATAAAGATCAAGCATTGCTCCTCTTGGAAATATCTCTGGATCAGGCTCAGGTAAGTATTTAGAGAGGGAAACGGATCACAGAAGGTTTTTTTTACCTTACGGCAGAGAATGGATTAAGGTAAAAAAAACCTTCTTCTTTTACAACCACGTTAATAAAAACACTTTGTAATAACTGTCTGTCAGCCCTTGATCACTTTCATTGTTATGTATTTTCACCTTTTGCAGATATTTACAAAATGTTTGACACACACCAATAACATTTTCAATAAATCAATCACCCCTCCCCCACACCAGAATTCTAACTTGAAGATCATAGGAGCCTGGGGATGGAAGCCTCCTATTGGGAGTTCATGCTACACCCTATTTCAAAGGAAAAGGGCCATTTTTGATGATAATTTCCTTGTAAATAACAGGTTCATTTGTGCATCCCCTCAGGGAGCTGAAGCTTCAGCAAGAATATTCTCTTTAAATTCAAACTGCCTTTTGTTAATGGGGCTTTATGATGTAAAGAGGTTCATTACGGAACTGGGCGTGGGTTTGTTTGAGGCTTAAGTACAGGAATTAAGCCACATTTAACCCACACTTGTCCACAGGGAATAGAGGTGAGAGCTGGGATACAGGAAGCTGGTGGCTAGAACCTAGGATTATTGAGTGACTAGCTGTAAAGACCATAAAACACTAAAATGCTTTTGAGGTGGCCAATCAGCCATTGACTAAGATAGATAGATAGATAGAGATCAGTGGTAGCCCACTATTTAAATTAGTTGGCCTCAAGTGTTATTTTGCCACCTCATCCATTTAAACCCAAACACATATTAATTACAGAGACTGGTCAGAGACTGCAGACATGCTACAGGAAAAGGTTAGAGAGCATAGACAAACTACAGGAGATAGTCAGAGAGCACAGACATACTACAAGAGATGGTCAGAGACTGCAGACATACTACAGGAGATGGCCAGAGAACAAAGACATACTACAGGAGATGTTAGAGAGCATAGACATACTACAGGAGATGGTCAGAGACTGCAGACATACTACAGGAGATGGTTAGAGAGCGCAGACATACTGCAGAAGATGGCCAGAGAGCACAGATGTACTACAAGAGATGGTCAGAGAGCATAGACATACTACAAGAGATGGTCAGAGACTGCAGACATACTACAGGAGATGGCCAGAGAGCACAGACATACTACAGGAGATGTTAGAGAGCATAAACATACTACAGGAGATGTTAGAGAGCATAGACATACTACAGGAGATGGTCAGAGACTGCAGACATACTACAGGAGATGGTTAGAGAGCGCAGACATACTACAGAAGATGGCAAGAGAGCACAGATGTACTACAAGAGATGGTCAGAGAGCATAGACATACTACAGTAGATGGTCAGAGATTGCAGACATGCTACAGGAGATGGCCAGAGAGCACAGACAGACAATACTCCAAGTGATGGTCAGAGACTGGGGACAAGGTGCAGGAGATGGTCAGAGTTTGGGGGACATCCTTCAGGAGACGGGAGAAAGATTACATGAGACAGTTAGAGATCATTGCTAATACAGTCACTTTATAAAACACATTTGTGCATCCTACAGCTCCTTTAAAATGTAGCTGTATTATATTTTCTCTGGACAGCACAGAAAAAAGTGATATAGCGTGAAAGAAATAAACCAAACTATTTACCTATTAGAAGCCAATCTAAAGAATGCTATTCCTTCACTGACTTGGGTAAGCACCAAAACACAGTCTACTGTCTTCCGGAGCTCTGAGGACTGCGCAATAAGCGCTGAACGGCCACCAGGGCAGAGAAAGAAAAGAGAATAAATGAAAAGAAAAGTAAATAAATCAGTAGAGATAGAGAGACAGGTCAAGATAGACAGAATGGAACAAAATACACCCACATATAATATATATTGCATTTTTATCTGATCGACAATAACTAGACAAGTAGTCTAGTCATTCTCAACTAGGGTCCCGTGGAACCCTAGGGTTCCTTCAGCTATTGCCAGGGGTTCCTTGAGCTTTGGCCGATTAATGGTGCCTGTATAGTCCCCGCATCCATGTCACTTGGCAAGTCAGCAGCATAACACCAAAGATCTTTTTAGCTGTCTGTAAGGCTGACATTCTCACCACCACTGTAAGGGCTGCATTCTTCCTACTGACCACCACTATAGGGGGCATTGTTCTTACTGACTCCCGATGAACTGGTTTTAGGAAGGGTTCCTCAAGACCTGAAAATTATTTTGTGGTTTCCTCTGCTATAAAAATGTTGAGAAATGCCAGCGTAGTCTACCTCATCAATGTGTTTGTACAGTTTGCACCCACACTGCATAGAAAACTATTCACATTGTGCCTGCCCTATGGGGGTTTTTTTAATAGAGGAAATGAGAATTTCCACCTGCAAATGAGTCAGACAAACATGCCGGTTACATGGTCGGCGATATTCGGAATGTGGTCACATCTCAAGGTGCTCCTAGATTATTGAGAGGAATAAACAAGCACATGCTGGCCAACCCCCCAAACCACCACCATAGCATTAAGTTTCAGTAAACACAATCACTCACTGGGACGAAATTACATTTTAAGTCAATGGAGTGGAAAAGGGCAGGAAGGAGATGAGAGGGGCAGGAAGATGTCAGGGATAACTCTGTCAAGAAAAGGGAGTAATAGCTATTGGGACAGGTTTTCTAAACTAATCTGATCAATATTATGTCTGAGCCAGGGGCGGACTGACAACTCATGGGGCCCCCGGGCAATAGGGGATCTTGGGGCCCCTGTGTCCTTGCCCAAACTCAAAAAAGCCTATGAAAAAGGTACCAGGGGCATCTCATGGGGCCCCCTACTGACCCCGGGCAGTGCCCGAGTTTCCAAATGGTCAGTCCGCCCCTGGTCTGAGCAGACAGGCTGCCTCCATAGACATGAGATGGAAATGGCAACTCTCAGCTCATGTCTTTGGCAAGCTTAAAGTGTCATAAAACCCACTTCATAAAAACCTATCAATAAATGGTGTATTACATGCTGTATATACTGACGCAGTTACTATAGGATTCGTTTTCTGTATTCTGCAAAAACTCTGGTTGATACTGCTGTTCTCTACCTCCCACTCCTGCCTATGTCCCCACAGCAGTTGGGGATTTTGCAGAGCAGTGTTGGCAGCCACTGCACATGCTCAGTTTTCAGTGAGTTTCTATGCTGAGCATTTCCTCCCTATCATAGTCGAGCAGCCCATGTGACCATAGAGTCGCACATGTGGGTGTATACACAGTGGTAAATGACAGCCCATTCCCTCCCTCCTCCTCCATGCCCACTAACCAGCAAAACACAATGAGGGTGGAATATGACATCTTGATTGATGGTGGCTTCACCTGTTATTCTAAGACACAGGCTGGAAAGGTGTGACACAGCCTGTGACTGGCAGAAATCCACCCACACCATGTTATTGCCAAAAATAATAAAAATGTGATTTCACATGTATATCTCTATGACGATTTAAAACAGTTTATTTACATTATTTATTTATTTTTACTTTGTGTCCCAAAGGCTGTTTTTCTTTTTTCAGACTAGAGGCTCCTCCTGCTTATGTTTCCCTGCAGACAGGCTGGGAAAGAGCTGGGTCATGTGACAGCTGTATATTGATTAGGAAAAAGGTACTTAGAGTTTTATTAAAATAATTACAGTGCCATCATCTACATACAGAAAGAAAAGGGATAATGTGAAATAAACCGTGTGTGTTTTGTAAAGTGCTTGTAAAGGTTCAACTTTTTCGTTTTAAAATAACAAACATGCCTATAGTTACCTGCTCTGCGCAATGGTTTTGCACAGAGCAGCCCCGACCCTCCTCTTCACAGGTTCACTGCCGGCGCTTCTGGCTCCTCCCCCTGAGTGCCCATGTGTGCTCGCTCCCGAGCCACCTCTGTGTGTCTAAGAGACACACAGAGCATGGCTTGGCCCCATCCCCTGCTCCCTCCTCATTGGCTGTGATTGACAGCAGCGGGAGCCAATGGCCAATAGAGGGAGAGTCCCGGCAGAGCTTCTGCTCTCGTGCACATCGCTGGATCGGGTGAGTCTAAGAGACACACAGAGCATGGCTTGGCCCCGTCCCCTGCTCCCTCCTCATTGGCTGTGATTGACAGCAGCGGGAGCCAATGGCCAATAGAGGGAGAGTCCCGGCAGAGCTTCTGCTCTCGTGCACATCGCTGGATCGGGTGAGTATAAGGAGGACTGAAGGGGGAGCTGCACACTGAAGGGTTCTTTTCATGCAATGCATTCATTCATTCATTCATTCATTGTATGCACTTAGGTAAAAACCTTCAGTCTTTAGAACCACTTTAAAGTATATCTAAAGCTGTTATTCTGTGTCTTATTAGGGAGGTTTCCCTTCATGTCCTTACGCCTGGGTACACACTTGTGTGGTGCAGCATATCGCATGTGATTCACACAGGAACTGCACCGCATTCCTGTGCAAATCACATATGATTTGTGTGCGGTGCAATTTGAGCCATGTATGGCTCAAATCGCACTGCATCTGCAGGACCCTTTTGTTGGTCCGCACTAGAATCGAATCACATGGGTATTCACACCCATGTGATCCGATTCTGCACATCGCACTGCGTTTTGCGAACCAGTTTCGGGGTTTTGTTTACTTAACATACACACCCACAGCGGTTCGCATGAACGGGGTGCGATTGTCATGCTGTGCGAATTCAGCACCGCATCAGTGTGAACCCAGGCTCACAGGGAAGAGTGAGGATATCTTTCCAGAGATCTATTTCTAGGCAGTTGTCACAGGAACTCAAAATGTTGGATTTATCCTCACTTTCATTCCGGGGACATCTGTACAGTATTAAGAACAATTAAAGAGAGTGAATCTCCATAATGGGATAAAGACAACCACTAAAACCTGGCAGTGTTCCAAATCTGAAAAGAATACAATTTTCTTTTTATTCTTTAAGGGTGACATAAGCAAAACTTTCACAAAGGTACACCCATCCTCATTTAAACTGTGTCACCATTGTGATCTTGTCCCCAACTTGGACACAAGTCAGCAATGGAAGCTTTTATATTTTTTTTTAATGACAGTTTCCTTTAAATGGTATAATTAACCCCACCCATTAGATCTGTCATGATGAAGACAGTTTGGTAAGCAGTTTTGAAAACAGGACAAATCGTATCCTGGCACTTATGAAATTGCCGGTTACCACATAATAGTTGTGGTGTAATTCTACCTTTTCTTCACTTCTTAAACTCAATATGGCTCATATTTTCTGCAAAGTTCAGCGCAATGTAAATGGATTTACAGATTCTAATTTATATTATCCTCCGATAGTGTCTACATTTCCGCTAAACTCCGGTCAGAAAATGCTTGCCGTTAACGTCAGTCCTTCCCCAACTGGAGATTACAGTCTGATGTCACTGCCGCGGTCACACACAATTTCAAGCAGAGGAAAATTTAGTAGGAACTCCAGCTTAACCCCTTGCATACCAAGGTACGTTTATAAATGTCCTGGTATTCAATGGGTTAAAAAAAAATCTCATGGCTGTTGTTGCAGACATACATGTTTTTTTAGGCTGCCAATCTGCTTTCATGTAAACATGATCTGTTAGCCTCCAATGCTATAGAGTCTCCCATACAGTATGAAGAAGGTGCTGTCCCCACCTCCGGTGTCAGCCATGGTGGTTCCTGGGCTTTCCCATTCCTCTAGGGCAGGCATGTCCAAAGTCCGGCCCGCGGGCCATTTACGGCCCGAGGGTCGGTTTAATACGGCCCTCCATGTTAGTGTGTCAGTGTGTCTTATGGAGCGAATATGGAGCGGCCGGTCCAGTATTTCCACCGCGGCCGTGTCAGAATACCAGGCCGGCCGCTCAGCTCTGCAGCGGGACCTTACCTGTTCCTCTATCCAGCGGCGCGCTGTCTTCCCGGCTTCTGTAGTGTGGACGCTGGGCATGACAGCCGGGTGCCAAGTGCGCATGCGCAAGAAGCGGTGCTTTTTGTGAATGGTAAGGCGGTACCTGGGACACATGACAGATCCCAGAAGCCGCCGGACCAATCACAAAGCGCAAGTGCTTCTCGCTCATGCGCACTGGGCACCCGGCTGTCATGCCAAGCGCCATTACAGAAGCCAGGAAGACAGTGCGCGGCTGGATCGAGGAACAGGTAAGATCAAAGAACAACTGCGGAAGTAAGAGCGGGTACCTGTCAAATTCAGGTACCCGCTCCCCTCCTCCCCAAAGGTCAGCAGTCATCTGTACTGTCCGCAGTCTCTGGTCATCCCTGTGCTGTCCGCAGTCTCTGGTCATCCCTGTGCTGTCCGCAGTCTCTGGTCATCCCTGTGCTGTCCGCAGTCTCTGGTCATCCCTGTGCTGTCCGCAGTCTCTGGTCATCCCTGTGCTGTCCGCAGTCTTTGGTCATCCCTGTGCTGTCCACAGTCTCTGGTCATCCCTGTGCTGTCCGCAGTCTCTGGTCATCCCTGTGCTGTCTGCAGTCTCTGGTCATCCCTGTGCTGTCCGCAGTCTCTGGTCATCCCTGTGCTGTCCGTAGTCTCTGGTCATCTCCTGTACTGTGTCTGCAGTCCATTAGTTCAGAATTTTTTTTTTCCTGTTTTCTGCCTCTAAAACCTAGGTGCGTCTTATGGTCAGGTGCGTCTTATACGGCGAAAAATACGGTAACTTGGCATAAAATAATTTATTTGCATTTAATTGTAATGGTTCAAAGAATGTTTGGAAAAATGTTCGGCCCTCCACCATGTTCACTTAATCCAATATGGCCCTCTTTGAAAAAAGTTTGGACACCCCTGCTCTAGGGAGTCTAGAGGAAAAAATGCCTAAATGCGTTGTGTGGGAGGAGGCTGAAGAACATTCATTACCTGATCTCCTCTGCAAAGAATGACTGTATTACATCACTTCTGGGTTCATAGAAGGCAGCTAATCAAGCTCAATCTGTGCTTGATTAGCTCCAGTGGATGACAGGGAAGACATTGAGGGTCTAAAAAGGAGGACCTGCTACCTGCTGTCACATGCTTGTTAGTGCCCTTGTGTGAGCAATAAAGTCAAAGCAAAGTTCCACCCAAAACAGATAAGCTCTGCTTATCTGCCTCCTCCCCTCCTCTCTGCTACCACGTTTGGCACCTTTTGGGGGGGGAGGGGGGAGTGGGTACTTGGTTTTGACAGGTACCTGCTCCCACTTTCGGCTCAGTTCGCAGCAAACTGAGTCGGGAGCTCAGGCCTCCCCCTGCAACCCTCTGGGACAATTCACAGGACCCAGAGGACTGCGGCCCATTCAAAAACCACAGGGCTCTAATAAGCAGTCAGAAACCGGCTGTGAAGCCATAAGGCTTCACTGCCGCTTTCCCTTATTCAAGATGGCGGTGCCAGCACCCGACAGCCTGATTGAAGAATAGGCTTGGGGTGAGGACACTGCAGGATCCCTGGACAGGAACGTGCCCTAATATTAATTTTTTTGGATGGGGGGGCTGGGGAATGGAATTCCGCTTTAAATTAAAAAAAAAATGAAAAAGTGTTAAAAAAAATTAAATTGTAATAATTAAAATAAAAATAATTAAAAAAAAAATTAAACCACCCCTCGTCGGTGTGCACATACACTCAAATGTAATCGCACATATAGGACACACACATGCGAGGTATCTCCATGAACATCAGAGTGATAATTAATAATAATTCTAAAGCCATAATTCATGGTTACCTCTAAAATGGTAACCTGTCAAAGCATTTAAACTGTCACCTATGAACAATTTTTAGATACTATTTTTCACTATTTCACGATCTCACACGGTTTTAAGGTTTGACATGTTTGGTATCTATTAACTTGATACAACGCCATCTTTTTTATTCTAACAAAAATGGGTATTACATTGGACTTCCAGCCCCAAGTCCAACCTTTAACAAACTCGTGCAGACTCCACCTCCGCAACATCGCCAAAATACGCACGTTCCTAACCCCAGACACCACTAAACAGCTCATCCACTCCCTCATCATATCACGACTCGACTACTGCAACTCCCTTCTCACTGGCCTGCCTCGCCGCTGGCTATCCCCGCTTCAGTCGATCCTTAATACGGCTGCCAGACTCATTCACCTTTCCAACCACTCCATTTCCGCCACCCCCCTCTGCCAATCCCTCCACTGGCTTCCGATTGCGCAACGGATCAAATTCAAAATCCTAACACTGACGTACAAAGCCATCCACCATACTGCCCCGAACTACATCACTGACCTAATATCCAAGTACCGCCCAGTACGCACACTCCGCTCCTCAAAAGACCTCCTTCTCTCTAGTTCCCTGGTCTCCTCCTCCCATGCCCACCTCCAGGACTTCTCCAGGGTGTCACCCATCCTCTGGAACTCCCTGCCCCAACCGATCAGATTATCGCCTACTCTCCTCTCCTTTAGGCGCACCCTAAAAACCCATCTCTTCAGGAAAGCCTACCCCACCCCCTGCTAACTTGCCGACCTCCTCCACTCTTCCTACCACTTCTTCCCCTACAGCTATCTCGTCCTGTGCCACCATCCCCTCCCTCCTAGATTGTAAGCTCGAAAGAGCAGGGCCCTCGATCCCCTCGTGTTTTGCATTGTATTGGTATTGTTCTGTCACATGTTCTGTCCCCCTTTGTAATGTACAGCACTGAGCGAACCATTGGCGCTTTATAAATACTGTATAATAATGATAACAATATAATAATAATGTTTGTCTGTACCAAAATTCATTTCAGTGTATTCAAGATACTTCATTTTTTTCTGCTGTCATCAGCAATGTTAGTGGCTGGGTCTCTTTAAAGCTTTAAAACAAAAAAATAGATTGGATAGGGTCGCTGCAGTGGGAAGGATGTTATCCTATCACTGTTTTTACGTACCCCTATATACAGTCGTTTCCAGCCTTGAAATCTTCAAGCAAGTCTGACCTGCCTGCCCTCCCTCCTCTTAATCATGACTATCCGTATTTGGGGGTAGTGACACTCAACTTTGTGGGTGTTCTCATAGTTATTTTGATGGACTGATAAATCCAAGGTGGTGCTCGAGTCTTTAAAAGTTGAAGTTTAAGAATGATAATTTTACATTTGTCCAGTTTGCATCAATATAAGTATGTACACTATGTACCATACCTGTGGGATTCCCCTAGGACAATATTTCTCAACCTTTTTTCAGTCAAGGCACCCTTTAAATTATGGATAATCTCAAGGCACCCTTTAAATTATGGATCTCAAGGCACGCTTTAAAATTCTGCACAATCTCAAGGCACTCCATTCTAAAATGTAAAAAACTATTCTACACCCATCCAGTACACCCAACGTTAGAGGTGATTTATTCTTCCAAAGCAAATACACCGTTGCATACTGGTACCAACTAGTATTCCAGTGTTTCTCTCTGTTTCTCTCCCTAAATCTGCTAATGTGACCCCAGTGCTCACAGAGAGGGGCAAACAAGGATGATGTCCATGCACTCCATGTCCTCCTTATCAACTGATGATGCCATTGGTTGTTAGGATGTAGGCAGCTAGAAGGTCATAAAAGAGCACCATGAAAACCTGTAACTTTGTGTACTAAAAGGCAGGATTGATCCACCTGCTGGCTTGTCTACAAGTTTTGGGCATTTTGCCAAGGCACCCCTGAAGAAGCCTGAAGGCACACCAGGGTGCCTGGGCACCCTGGTCGAGAACGGCTGCCCTAGGAGTTGGAAATCGCTATAGTTGGCACCGCAACCCCAGTGATCTCCATTAGCTTCTGGGTCCTGCGACAAGAAGCTTCCATGAAGATTCCACAGATATGGCACATACATACTTACATTAGTTCAAGCTGGACCAATGTGACTCTGTAAAAACTGTCATACTTAAACTTCTGCTTTAAGATTTAGGCTTGGTTCACACTGCTGCGACCCCGTTGTCATGCGATTTCCAGTGCACCTTACTTGTGACTTGAGGAGTCTATGGAACTCACATCACTGTTGCCTCAAAATAGTGCAGGAACCATTTAAAAAGGCACATTGATTTTAAATGGCCACAATTGAAATTAATCGATTTTAAATTGTAATGCGACTTTATGTGTCACAAGTTGCATGCAAAGTCATAGCAGTGTGAACGGAGCTGATATTATGTGTTTTGGTTAAAATTATATATTTTGGTTAAAATACGATTGTTCTCAATTAAAAAAGTTACATTCTGGTGTCTTGTGTCTATTTATCTAGTTACCTATTAAAGGTTGGCAGTGGGTGTTGGTATAGGACGTATAGGATCACAGGGGAGGGGGGTTAGTTTAGGACAGGGAACAGAAGGGCAAAAGAATAACTGTTCTTTTTTTATATATAAAAGTCTAAGCAGGCCCATTTTTCAGCTCAGTGCATTTCTAGAATAGTGCTCAGGATGTGATTTAGAAAACACCAGAAGTGTCCGGAGTTGTTGTATTTAACAGTCGCCAAGCAGTCAAAAATTCAAACTTGCCCATGTGCCGCAAGACATGGAAATCTTTTTTTTTTTAAATAAGGTTTCAGTTTTTAAAATGTCACAATTTCTAAATCTCCTATTGGGTACTATGTTCCACAGTTAGGTGGCCCTTTCTTCTTGCTGTGTAGTAATATCTGATGGGGGTCATCGATGACCGCCATACTCTAAATATTCCCTGGGTCTCTAGCTGCAGCTCCAGGCTTTCTAGGTACAGTGCAGGTCTGGCCCTGGAAGTTCATGAATTTTAATGAAATTGGGTTATGTTCCATTAAAAAAAGGCTAAAACGCTTGAAGCAAAGGAGCATTTCAATGTCCACCAATGTAAGAAAGCATTTCACTAACAACCAATGTAAAGGAGCATTTCACTGACTGCCAATGTAAGAAAGCATTTCACTGACAACCAATGTAAAGCCGAGCATAAAGGGATCTAAATTCCGCCAGTTCAGCAGGGACCGACCAAATTTAGATCCATGTATGGACTAGTTGGTTGGACTTACCCCCAATGTAAAGGAGCATTTCACTGACCACCAATGTAAAGGAGCATTTCACTGGCCACCAATGTAAAGGAGCATTTCACTGACCACCAGTGTAAAGGAGCATTTCACTGGCCACCAATGTAAAGGAGCATTTCACTGACCACCAGTGTAAAGGAGCATTTCACTGGACACCAATGTAAAGGAGCATTTCACTGGCCACTAGTGTAAAGGAGCATTTCACTGACCACCAATGTAAAGGAGCATTTCACTGACCACCAGTGTAAAGGAGCATTTCACTGACCATAAGTGTAAAGGAGCATTTCACTGACCACCAGTGTAAAGGGGCATTTCACTGACCACCAGTGTAAAGGAGCATTTCACTGGCCACCAGTGTAAAGGGGCATTTCACTGGCCACCAATGTAAAGGAGCATTTCACTGGCCACCAATGTAAAGGAGAATTTCACTAACCACCAGTGTAAAGGAGCATTTCACTGGCCACCAATGTAAAGGAGAATTTCACTGACCACCAGTGTAAAGGAGCATTTCACTGGCCACCAGTGTAAAGGAGAATTTCACTGACCACCAGTGTAAAGGAGCATTTCACTGGCCACCAATGTAAAGGAGAATTTCACTGACCACCAGTGTAAAGGAGCATTTCACTGGCCACCAATGTAAAGGAGCATTTCACTGACCACCAGTGTAAAGGAGCATTTCACTGACCACCAATGTAAAGGAGCATTTCACTGACCACCAATGTAAAGGAGCATTTCACTGGCCACGAATGTAAAGGGGCATTTCACTGGCCACCAATGTAAAGGAGCATTTCACTTTCCACCAGTGTAAAGGAGCATTTCACTGACCACCAATGTAAAGGAGCATTTCACTGACCACCAGTGTAAAGGAGCATTTCACTGACCACCAGTGTAAAGAAGCATTTCACCGGCCACCAGTGTAAAGGAGCATTTCACCGACCCCCAATGTAAAGGAGCATTTCACTGACCACCAATGTAAAGGAGCATTTCACTGACCACCAGTGTAAAGAAGCATTTCACCGGCCACCAATGTAAAGGAGCATTTCACCGACCCCCAATGTAAAGGAGCATTTCACCGGCCACCAGTGTAAAGGAGCATTTCACTAACCACCAATGTAAAGGAGCATTTCACCGACCACCAATGTAAAGGAGCATTTCACTGGCCACCAGTGTAAAGGAGCATTTCACTGACCACCACTGTAAAGGAGCATTTCACTGGCCACCAATGTAAAGGAGCATTTCACTGACCACCAATGTAAAGGAGCATTTCACTGACCACCAGTGTAAAGGAGCATTTCACTGACCACCAATGTAAAGGAGCATTTCACTGGCCACCAATGTAAAGGAGCATTTCACTGGCCACCAATGTAAAGGAGCATTTCACTAACCACCAATGTAAAGGAGCATTTCATTGGCCATCAATGTAAAGGAGTATTTCACCGACCACCAATGCAAAGAAGCATTTCACTAACCACCAATGTAAAGGAGCATTTCACTAACCACCAATGTAAAGGAGCATTTCACCGACCACCAATGTAAAGGAGTATTTCACCGACCACCAATGTAAAGAAGCATTTCACTGACCACCAATGTAAAGGAGAATTTCACCAACCACCAATGTAAAGGAGCATTTCACCGACCACCAATGTAAAGGAGTATTTCACCGACCACCAATGTAAAGGAGCATTTCACCGACCACCAATGTAAAGGAGCATTTCACCGACCACCAATGTAAAGGAGCATTTCACTAACCACCAATGTAAAGGAGCATTTCACTGACCACCAATGTAAAGGAGAATTTCACCAACCACCAATGTAAAGGAGCATTTCACCGACCACCAATGTAAAGGAGCATTTCACTAACCACCAATGTAAAGGAGCATTTCACTAACCACCAATGTAAAGGAGCATTTCACTGGCCATTCATGTAAAGGAGTATTTCACTGGCCACCAATGTAAAGGAGAATTTCACCAACCACCAATGTAAAGGGGCATTTCACTGACCACCAATTTAGGGGGAACTTTTCCATGGATCATTAAAGTAAGTGTGTATTTCTTCGCCGATCACCAATGCAAGGATAGATTAAGATTTTTACTGTCTGCATTTATATTCTGGATGTTATTTGTTTCATGTATTATATTTAATAAAAATATTTTGCTGTGTAGAGCAGCCCTGAGTGTCAAGTACACCAAGTACTCCACATTCTGTATTCTTTTATTTCAGCATACTGTCTACACTAATGTATCATGAGCTGTAGATGTAGTAATTATTAGCAGGGGTTCCCCGAGACCTACAAATGATTTCAAAGGTTCCTCCCAGTTAGAAAGGTTGATGTAAAGTAATAGAAGACGAAATTGTGTGTGAGCTAGCAGGGGGAGGAGGCTGAGCAGATACAGACTTGTGTCAGACAGGGGTTGAGGAAGGATAGTTTGATATATGAGGACAGGCAGCTGGGCAGGCTTTTCATATGTAAGCAGCACAGAGGATGGGCAGGGCAGAGCTGAGCTGGATCCCTACAGGAGGAGGTCTCAGTCTTATCTGCTGCCTGGAGCAGGCACAGGGCTGGGGTCTCCTTCTCTCCTCCTCAGAAGTTTGGATTTAGCAGACAAAACTTTGCTGTGCAAGGTAGGTCCCCACTGCTTCATTGCTTGGCTTTGTCCATCTCACCACCAAACTTTTCATTAAGTTTTCTTCTTGTTCCCCTGACACCCTGCAGCACATTGCAATGGAATGCAAGTAAAATGTTCTCCGTCCCCCTAAACCAGCATCCATCCAGTGCTCCTAGGGTAATATTCAATCCAGATGTGGAATACCTTCCGTATAGCTCTAGTGTAGAAAAAGTTCTGCAGGAGATCCCTAATTACCCTTGGACCTGCTGAACCGTCTTTTCCCACGGCTGTGGCCACTTGTCACCTCTTGTTGGGAAGGAATAATTGATGGATGAGCATTACCTCATTCCTGGATTGGCACAATAGATAGATTAGCGGGAGAAATAGTTGGGTTTTTTTTTCTGTAGATATGTTGGGGCTGATTAATGAAAACTGGAGTAAAGGAAGAAAATGAAGCAAGTTGGGTCTTTTGTCCGTAGAAGTGGATTCTTTGGGCCAACCTGAGGAATCTTTTGTACATTGTAGTCCTTCAAATACTTTGGGGCAACCTGAGTGATCTTTTGTCCATCGTAGTTCTTCAGATTCTTTGGACAACCAGTGAGATGTTTTGTCCATAGTAGTCCTTCAGATTCTTTGGACAACCAGTGAGATCTTTCGTCCATGGTTGTCCTTCAGATTCTTTGGACAACCTGAGGAATCTGTTGTACATTGTAGTCCTTCAGATTCTTTGGGCCAATCTGAGGAATCTATTGTACATTGTAGTCCTTCAGATTCTTTGGGCCAATCTGAGGAATCTATTGTACGTTGTAGTCCTTCAGATACTTTGGGGCAACCTGAGCGATCGTTTGCCCATGGTAGTCCTTCAGATTCTTTGGACAACCAATGAGATCTTTTGTACATGTTAGTCCTTCAGATACCTTGGGGTAAACAGTTGGGTTTCCTCTTTCCAATCAATCAAGTAATCTGTTTTCTAGAGGCAACTGCTTCCTCCACTGTAGCTAGGCAGTTAAGTATCTTTGTTCGCGCTGAAAGGATGAAGTTGGTTGGGCAACCGAATCGGTTATTATTATTATTATTATTATACAGGATTTATATAGCGCCAACAGTTTCCTCAGCACTTTACAATATAAGGGGGACAGTACAGCAACAATACAGTTCAATACAAGAGGGTTAGGAGGGCCTGTTCCTGGGAGCTTACAATCTAAGAGATATCAATTTTCATAAACTCCTGTCTCTCTTGTTGAAGCAGATGTTTTCTCACCATAGTAAAGAAGTTATTATACAAAGATAAGTTTAATTACACTGAAAACAAAATTTTGCTCCTGTGAAGGTTCTCATTTAGGCTTGGTTCACACCTATGCAGTTTGGTTTTGATCCATTTTTATAATGCATTTTGCATTTTGCTTTGCGTTTTTACACATGCGTTTTTGCCACTTTTTACTGTGTTTTGCATTTTTTCAGCTTTTTTTTTGTTAAAGAGGAAATATTTTTGTTGCTAGGCAGAATAAAAATGCAAAATGTGGTAAAAATTCAGCAAAAAATGCACTACATGCGTTTCGGCAGCATCTCCATTGAACTTTATTGTAGCAAAAACACTGCTTTTTGCTTTTAAAATAGTCCCTGACTGCATAGATGTGAACTTGTCCCATAGGAAACCATGGTAATGGACTGTAGTGCGTTTCTGCAAAAAGCACTAAAAAAGCATTGGTGTGAACCAGACATTAGGGCTCATTTAGACATGCAAAGAAATGTTAGCGCCCATTAATGCACCTAATGTGTTGAGATGCGTTAATGGTGTGTTTGGTGAATTTTTTATGCATTTGCATTGCGTTGAACACTTGCAAAACACCCCCTCTTTGTTGTTGTTTTTTTTTTTTACTGTACAGATCTTTGTATTGCCTTCTTGGCTAGTAAAGCTTTCTATTTATTTATTTCAGATACTTATATATCGTCATCAATTTACGCAGCACTTTACATACATAGTGTATAGTGTACATTCACATCAGTCCCTAACCCTCAAGGGGCGTACAATCTAAGGTCCCTAACTTACATTCATACATACACATACTAGGGACAATTTAGACAGGATCCAATTAACCTACCAGCATGTGTTTGGAGTGTGGGAGAAAACCGGAGTACCCGGAGGAAACCAACGCAGGCACAGGGAGAACATGCAAACTCCATGCAAGTGGTGCCGTGGTTGGGATTCAAACCAATGACCCTAGTACTGCCAGGCAGAAATGCTAACCATTTAGCCACTATATGCATCTCTAACATGCTGTGAACACCATAGGGGAATTTGTGATGCGTTTGCAGCGCGTTTACATTTGGGGAGCAGCAAAGCCTACCAAACGATACATGTCGGGTCACTTTTGACACAACACAACATGACACAACACTAATGCACACACCTTTGACAAGCATTCAAAAATGCATTAAAAAATGCTCATGAAACGCCTGCTGTTGAAGCTAGTGTAAACGTAGCCTTGCCCATGTCTTGGTATAGCTAGCAGTAGTTATGATACGTCCAGTTGACTGAGACTAATTGCCACTAACTTTGATTTCCTTTCCTAAAATTTAACAAAAGCATTAACTAATAATATTGACTTTTATGTACAAAGAGTTTAACATGTATCTAAATCCAGGAACATAAAAGAAACATATTGCAGCTTACCTTTCCCTAGGCTACATGCACCAGGACAGTTTGGCCCACCAGCGTCAAGTATTGGCATTTTCGGGTGCTCAGGAGGCATGGGTACACTGTCCAACCACACTGCCAGCAGCCTTGTCATAACCTAGGACAGGCTGAAATTTGCCATGGCTGGGCGATATACTGAGCGGCACTTGTACTTAGAGCCGTATGCGTTCTGGAATTTGGGACATAAGTCGCTAAGCTCATGTGGGCCTGACTGCAAATACTGCTTGGTACAGCCTCCAGAAGCTGCGTATTTCAGCCTGTCAAAGACTTTGACAGGCTGCTGGCAGTAAGGAGTGATGCTGTACCTGTGCCTTCATGGTACCCAAAAATGCCAGGATTTGCCGATGACACGTCAAAACAAAAGGCTCCATTCACATCTGAGTGTAGCGGTTTTTTTGCACGTTTTGTCACATTTTTGCAAACGTTTGTGCACGATTTGTTCAGGCGCTTTCAGGTTTTTTGTGTTCTGCTGTTTTTGTATTAGCCAATATAGAAAAATTTCATCTGCGACATCAATTGTTGCCATATTTTGCCATGCCAAAAAAACGCTCTTGGCCATACAACAAAATTCGCGAAAGCACATTATAAACGCGCAATTTGCGCTTTTCCATGTATTTCTATGGGAATAAAAACGTGCCCAAAACACATCAATCTGCCTGAGTGGAGCTCCAAAACTATTGTGAGCCTCAGGAGTTCTGCTTCCGGTGACTTGGAGTGGAGATGTGAACCATCTCCATAGACTAATATTGATTTTTTTCTCCATGAGTGTTTGGAGCTTCGAGATTCACTCTACAAAACGCTCAGATGTGAATGGGGCCACAGTGTGCTGAGGCTTTAGTGGCTGATTTTTTTTTTTTTTTCATGCTTTTTTTTTTTTTTTTTCCTTCTTACAACTGCTTTCACACTGATCAGTTTTTGTTCAGATGTTCAGTTAAAAGATAAAGGAAAGAAAAATGCATCTCTTTAAACTCTATGGAACTCTTCACACTGGTCCGTTGCGCTTCAGTTGCATTTTTAAAAATCCTGCTTTCTGGTGCATATTTAGTCAGGGAAAAAAAAAGCACAAAAAAATGGACCTCTCCATTGAAATGAATGGAAAATGCGGCAAAAATACATAAAAAACGCAACACGCTTGTGGAAAGTGCTGTGTCCAGTCCATAGATTTTGGGGGAACACGTGATGCAAGCACATAAAAAATGCATGAAGAGCGCAACACAACGCGGCAAACACGCATATTATTATTATACAGGATTTATATCGCGCCAACAGTTTGCTCAGCACTTTACAATATAACAGTAGACAATACAGCAACAATACAGTTCAATACAAGAGGGTTAGGAGCAGGGGCGGACTGACAACTCATGGGGCCCCTGTGTCCTCGCTCACACTCAAACCACACCCAAGAAAGCCTATGAAAGGTATTCATGGGGCCCCCCACTGACCCTGGACCCTGGGGCAGTGCCCGAATGCCTGAATGGTCAGTCCGCCCCTGGTTAGGAGGGCCCTGCTCCTTGGAGCTTACAATCTAGCATATGCGTTTTTTGATACAGAGCAGTGTGAAAGCAGATTTATTTTCACCTATTGATCCTGCCGGGGGCATACTACCTGTCCCACACTGTAAGCGGCACCATTGTCACCCTAGGAGAGGAGTGTGTTAGGACTATATATCACGTCCCCTTCTCCATAACATAGGAGGAGGTGTTTTGTAGTCCACTGAGCTAGCTGGGAACAATGCAATAATTGTCCACAGAGGTAGACAGCACAGAAAATGATCAGCTCACATTATTTATGGCAGAATGAACAGTGATTTTCTTTTTGCAGATATATTACAATGATTTCAGTTGTACATTTAATGGACCATAGGATACATTTCTTGGTAGCGTTTACTTACCCTTTATGGTGATTGTAGCAGCATTAGTGAACTCGCACCAACACGGCTCAGCACTGTCCATGTTACTTTTTCGTTACATGAGCCTCTGAACAAATGTTTAATTTATGTAGGGTTTAATTCCCCTTTTTTTTGCATGAGATAATAAATTTACATCATTCTATACACTGCACATGGGTAAAAGACATTTCCAACATATTGGCAACAGTTGAATACTGTCTGAGTCTTTTTTTTTTTTTTGCACTAAGGGCATATTTTGAATTTGTAGATACCACAGACACCCATTATTCACTTGCGGGTCGCCTACCGCAGTTTTACCGCTGCACCAGATCACATACTGTAGTTGGAAATTACTTTTGCACATGTGCAGCATATGGAATGATGTCAATCTATTATTTGTTTCCAGTAATAAATGCATCAAACTCTAAATAAGTGAAACATTTGTTCTGATACTTACATAATTTTTCCCGGATGTTTTATTTGCTCCTGCGATCATGATATGAAAATATATTATAAAATACAAAGACGTGATTTCCGCTATTATCGGTTTGGAGCGATGACAGATGAATCGTGGCTGCTGCATGTTATTGCGTTGTGAAGGCAGCGTTTTGTGTGTGTTTTGAATTGTCTTACCTGTCATTATATGCGGCGTCTCCCAAGTTCTGGAGATCAGCAGACAGACAGACAGATCTACCCGTCTGATTCAATAAAATCTATGAAATCTGTACTTTCCCCCCAAATGATGATCTTCTTAGTGATGACAATGCATCCCTGCCATCTCTAGCAATATTTGTTCTGTGTGGTTTGGTGACTTTTAAATCATTATACTGCTGAGCAGCAGTTCTAACTACATATTCTAGATTTGACTTGTACTGTATGTTGTCATATACCACAAGCAGATTTTCTATAAGTCATGCTAACCAAACATGCAAAGACTTCACTACTGACTGTAAACAGCATTGATGGAGAAATCTCTCATGTTGGCTATTGTATTTAGATAGCCAGCTCCTGCAGCTGTCTGAATATCCAAACAGGGACTGCATCTGATTGGTGCAGGCACTGCTGCCCAGCAACTGCTGTTAAAGTGGATGTAAACCTCAGACATGAAATATGAACAAAGCCTATCCCTCTATTATAGAGTGTACTTGTCTCAGTTAAAGTGTTACTAAACCCAGGATCCTGCATTCACTATATCTGGTCTCCCCGGACCCTGCATTCACTATATCCGGTCTCTCCGGACCCTGTATTCACTATATCTGGTCTCCCCAGACCCTACATTCATTATATCTGGTTCCCCCGGACTCTGCATTCACTATATCCAGTCACCCCAGACCCTACATTCATTATATCTGGTTCCCCCGGACTCTGCATTCACTATATCCGGTCTCCTCGGACCCAACATTCATTATATCTGGTCTCCTCGGACCCTGCATTCATTATATCCGGTCTCCCAGGACCCTGCATTCACTATATCTGGTCTCCCCGGACCCTGCATTCACTATATCTGATCTCCCAGGACCCTGCATTCACTATATCTGGTCTCCCCGGACCCTGCATTCACTATATCTGGTCTCCCCGGACCCTGCATTCACTATATCCGGTCTCCCCGGACCCTGCATTCACTATATCCGGTCTCCCCAGACCCTGCACTCACTATATCTGGTCTCCCCAGGTCCCTGCATTCACTATATCCGATCTCCCCGAACCCTGCATTCACTATATCCGGTCTCCCCGGACCCTGCATTCACTATATCCGGTCCCCCCAGACCCTGCATTCACTATATCTGGTCTCCCCGGACCCTGCATCCACTATATCTGGTCTCCCCGGACCCTGCATTCCTTATATCCTGTCTCCCCGGACCCTGCATTCACTATATCTGGTCTCCCCGGACCCTGCATTCACTATATCTGATCTCCCTGGACACCGCATTCACTATACCTGGTCTCCCTGGACCCTGCATTCACTATATCTGGTCTCCCCGGACCCTGGATTCACTATATCTGGTCTCCCCGGACCCCGCATTCACTATACCTGGTCTCCCACAGTACACAGAACATAGAAATGCAATTATTTTAGTAAATATAAACTGCTAAATACCTTTTCTCATCAGAGCAGTCTTGTGACTTCTACCAGTGTCCAGCAGAGCACTGGTTAAAGCTTGTAGGAGGAGCTTTCATTTTGCTCTAGGAGGATGCACAACCACTGACCTCTGTCTGGACAGGGCTGATTGGTCCTGTGCTGATCACATGCACTCTCCCAAGAAAAAAAAAAAAAAACACCTCTCTAACAATACACACCAAACTGAGCATGTGCAGAGTAACTCCACATGATATGTGTTATCAGGAGATAAGAGGGGAACACTGGAAGAAGGGGAGGATTAGAAAAGTGAGGATCAATCAGTGTTTTTAAACAATGCAGAGGATTAACCCCTTAGGTACCACAGTGAGTATAACAAGCATGCTTTACTGCATATACAGACTGATTGTACTGTTGCTGGTTTAGTAACAATTTAAGAGCACTCAGTGTCATTTCTGTCTGCTGCTTCCTTCCTCTGCTATTTGCCTGAATCACTTCTGACATGTTTTCCTGACACCAAAAGAGAAAAGGTAACAGGGGAGGGAGCTCCAGCAGATAGACAGCCTCAGCTCTGTTCCTGTAAGGGGGGGTGTGTCTCTTCCCTCCAATCTGCTCTCAGATCTCTCCTTACTGAGCTCTGCAGAGTGTAACTTCAGCTCTCCGCCCCCCTTTTTCTGAACTCTCAGACAAGCTTTATAAATTTAGCACTTTGAACGGATGTAGATAAGGGAAGACTGCAGATAAACAGAACTTATGTAGGGAGACTTGTTTCATCTTTGTGGATAGTCCCTTCAGTGCGTTTAGTGTTTTTTGACCAAAACATTCCTCTCCTGAACACGATTCTTCTGCGTTCAGAAGAGGAACGTTTAAAGGTTCATGTAGACTGCAGCTGATAATCTCACATTCAGGAGTTTTTCTGTTTTTTTTTCAGCAGCCCCTGAACTCTCCCTAATGTTTTCCTATGTGTCCATGTACACATCTTCATTTACAGTCGTTTACAGTCGTTGAGTTTACAGTTGTTTTTTTGAATGCACCAAACTTGCTTTCAGGAGTAGATTTTATCAGCGTTTGAAACGCCAAATGCTTGTAAATGCTTGTAAACTCGACTAACCGCGTTCATAAGCGTTTGCGTTTAGAAGTGTTTTTTAACTGTTGCATATCTAGATGCTGTCCAGAGTCTTTTTTCATCATCAGAAATGCATGCAAAGCGTTTTCCATGTATTCAAATGGACCCGGTACACCAGCGCAGTCAGTTCCAGGTTTTGCGTGAAGGAAAAAATGGTAGAACGTGCCGCATTATTCTCATGATGGGATCCATAGTGAATACAACCAGAAAAGACAGGTCATCTCAACACATACTGCTCTCCCTGCTTCTGCTCTCTCTATTTCTCTCAAAATGTCTGAAATAGTTCATTTTTTCCTATTTTTCAGTGCATTCTGGGCATTTGGGAAGGTCTCCTGGGGTTATCTTTAAAAAATGCTTCTAAACGCAAACGCACATAAACGCGGCTAAACAGCCATTTTTTAACCTACATTTTCCAACAGTCAGTTTCCATCGTTCAGAATTGTTTTCCAAATGTCCTGCCTACATGGAGCCTTATTGCCCCTAAACTCTGCTGATCCTAAACTCTGGTAAATGCCTGTATGTACATGGACACATAGGTGTTCGTTTAGGACACAAAGAATAGCTGCGATTCAGAGGATCGCAGCTACTCTCTGGTCATTCACAGTTTATGACACTCAGGAGATCAGCGAGGCGCGATGTCAGCCCTTCACTGGAGATCCGTGTTCTCCCTCCAGATTCTCCAGCCCAGAGCTGGAGAATCGGAGGGACCGCAAACTAAGCAGCGATAATTTACCTCTGCTTAGTAAACTGATCTCTTACTGTAATCTCACAAGAATTTAGTAAAAGCAGCTGTTTTCCAGCGTTTGTAGATCATTCTCCCTACGTTCGGAGAACAGATCTACACCGCTTCATAAAAGGCATTCACAGGAGAACTGTGTTCTCCGAGAATTCCGGAGAACTGAGCAGCGATTATTTACCGCTGGTTCATAAACGGACACCATAGGATTTTAATGAGTTGAGTTCAAGGGCTTTGGCAAAACAAAATGCCCAAATTTCCTAGTAGCAGCAATGTACATGAGGCCTTACAGAGCAGATCACTTTAATATTGGCCCCTGTAGAAGCTTATAATTTCCTTTCCTTCACTCCCCCCCTGCAGAGTTCCTACGGAGGAGCACGGTCCCCAATCCCGCCCCAGTGACAGTTTATTAATAAAGGGATGAGTTAATGACATTTCAATTGTAGGGTTTACATACACTTTAAATACAGAGGGTCAGCATGACAGCCAGACAGCTAGCATTTTCAAGAGAGCAGTAGCAACCTTTGTGTTTCTAAATGATCAGTTTCCTTTGAGTTGCATTCCATCAGCTAAACTTGTAATGGTATGTAGTCTAAAACTGAAACTTTTTTTTTTTTTTTAATTTTTGATTTAGTTTTTGACCCCTGCAAGGTTTCTGTGTCCCTTTTGTGAGATTTCCCTTCACTTCCTGTGCTGGAGAAATAACAGGAAGAGGAAGATTCTCCAAAGAGGGCGGTCCCCTTTGGAAAAATTCTCCTCACCTCCTCTCTGTGAATTCCACAGATTCCTTTCTGTGAATCTTATATTTTCCTTCATTGTGTATCAAGGTCAATGGTCACCAGGACAAATGGAGAGATTAAAGCTGGCTTGACACTAATAGATTTTCAAATCTACATTCATAGAAGCAGCCACAGAATAGAAAAGTCTGTCCTCTGCCAGCATGCTACAGAGATGGACCCTTACTAGCAGTGGAGAAGCAGTGGTTTCTCTCCAATCATCAATGCTTATACTGCCTGATGATTTTGGATAGAGTGAGGAAAGACTAGAACCTTTGTTGGGTTTTATTGATGTCTGTATCCATTGCTTCCAGTCGTTGTGATAGTGGTGACAGTGGTAGCCAGGTAGTTGTGAACATATACTGTCTTGTTACATTGCATTGTAATACTTTTTTCCCCCTTTTTAAACTTCTATTTAATTTTATATAACAAGTCCTGTTTTGCGCATTGGTGTGAACTGAAGCAATAGGACATAAGGGACATTTCTTTGTCTATGCCAGGGTTTCTCAACCAGGATTCCATGGAAATCTAGGGTTCCTCCAGAGGTTTCTAGGGGTTCCTTGAGCAATGAGCAATTTCTGCCTCTTAGATAAGTTCCAACTAACTCCATTGATCGTTTTAGCCATCTGTAGAGGGTAATTCTTCCCAATGACCACAAGTGTAAGGAACATCCTCCTCACTGACCATCAAACCAATGTATCATGAGTTGTAGATATAGTAATTCTTGACAGTGGTTCCATGGGACTGGAAAGTTATTTCAAGGGTTCCTCCAAAGGTCGTTAGGGGTTCCTTGAGCAATGAGCAAATTCTGCCTCTTAGATAAGTTCCAACTAACTCCATTGATCGTTTTCACCATCTGTAAGGGGGTAATTCTTCCCAATGTCCACAAGTGTAAGGAGCATTCTTCCCACTGACCACCACACCAATGTAGCATGAGTTGTAGATATAGTAATTCTTGACAGTGGTTCCATGGGACTGGAAAGTTATTTCAAGGGTTCCTCCAAAGGTTGTTAGGGGTTCCTTGAGCAATGAGCAAATTCTGCCTCTTAGATAAGTTCCAACTAACTCCATTGATCGTTTTAGCCATCTATAAGGAGGTAAATTCTTCCCAATGACCACAAGTGTAAGGAGCATTCTTCCCACTGCTCATCACACTAATGTATCATGAGTTGTAGATATAGTAATTCTTGACAGGGGTTCCCTGGTACTGGAAAGATATTTCAAGGGTTCCTCTGTGTCGAAAAGGTTGAGAAAGGCTTGTCTGTGCATTAAGACCATATTGGTCAATGCTGCCGAACACAACCTAGTGGGGCTGGTGTGAATGAGCCCTAGGACGCAAAGTCAGTTTGTTTTTTTTATTGCTGCCTGCGCTTCTATTTAGAGTTTTATTCATCATTTCCAAAGTGAATTGTTTGGAAATTTAAAGGAGAACTATGGCCAAAGCTATTTTGGTTATAGTTCTATGGATCACAGGAGTGCAGTTTGTTCTGCACTCCTATGACTCGTTTTCAGCAGACAGCGAGCTAAAGCCTGTTGTTGGCTGACATCACTCAGCTGGTCCAAGCTGGGGAAAGAACTCGACTTTACAGTCAGGATCCAACCATAAGCCTGGACCGATGGCCGACTCAGCCTCTCAGCTGTGCCGCTGGGAGACTGAGCCAGCTGCTTCCTCCCCAGCACTCCAGTGAGCGCTGGAGGAGCAGTGCAGGCAGTGATGACTGACAGTCTGCTCAGATTGGAAGGGAGAAATGAGCTATCAGCGGTGTTTGATTGCTCAGTTCTCAGTGCAGAGGCATCAGTCGATGCTGCATCCACTCAGATGAGTATAACGTTTTTTCCTATATACCCCATTTCTCTTTTAAATTTTTATTACTGTCCTTCGAACCCTTTCTGAAGTGAGGGGAATTCTTCGCCCATGAGAGTAACCAGACAGTAATAATAGTCCAACAAAAGTTAGAATTGTATTATTCTAAAAAAAAAAAAAAGTTTGGCTGGAGCTCCACTTTAAAATTCCATTTAATTAAAAATTTCTTTAAAATTAAGGGACCTATCGTGACTTTTGTCCCCAACAACTTAAGGCATTTAAGAATAGTACATTTAAGGGTCAAAATAACAAAAAAGAACACTTTGATTTGGAAGCTTTCAAGGCATGAGGCCCTTTCATCTCATTGATTTGACGGGCAGCCTGACGAAGGGACTGCATGTCTTGAAAGAGTATTTCTTTATTTAGAACTTTGTTACAAACTGTCATACAAACATTGCAAACAAAAAGTACATTAACAAAAAAAAAAAAAAAATTGAAATAGAAATTAGAATTGAATTAAAATAAAAGTAAAATAGCAATAATTAAAATAAAAGTAAAAATAAAAAATAATTAAAATAAAACAAATTAAAATTAAAGTAAAACAACACAGCAATAACTAAAATTAAATATTAAAATAAAACAAAAATTAAAGAATTAAAATGTAATACATGTTAAAATTAAAAAATGTGCAATAACAAACTACATGAACAAAAAAGAAAAATACTTATACCATTTAATGCAGAGCAAACTAAAAGAACAGTGAGGTGAAGGTTGCTGTTAACAGGTCCTTGCGGTACAGCAATGCTTTTCTTTTTGAGCTACCACAATTAATATGAGTGTTTCAGTTTACTAAATATTGAATTGAGTTTATTGTTTAATAGATTTGTTGCAGGAGAAAATGATTAGCAAAGCACAAATGTGCAACTTCCTCAAGCAGGAAGCAGAGCTTGCATATGTAAGGTGCAAATATGGCCCCCATATACATCGTTAATTATAAACTAGACCTTGACAGAAGGCATTTGGTATCTTAATGCGCAATGATAAGACTATGTACATTAAGCTGATCTTTTTGATCTTTGATTTGCATTGAAGAAATTAATTATAAGACCGCAGTCCCCCTTTAAATGAATGAAATGGATCTGGTGACCATCATTGGCATTACAAGTACCAGTAGATTGCACTGTACAGTGAATGACCTAGAAAGGAATAGAGATCTGCTGTGTTGGATATTTTGGAATCATTATTGCTTCCCCCAAGAATTAATTGCTGAATGGACAGCTCTGATGCTCTCCTATGCTCATTGTTGCTTGGTAATTAACATGGCCCAACTGTCCCAAGAAATGCTCTGGCTTGTTGGATCATTAGTAAATATTGGGTTTTGCCTGGATTATAACTGGAGAGGATGGGCATGGACAGGCTCAGTTTGATGCTAGCGTTGCCTGTATAAACATGACCACTTGGCCAAGCATTCATGTATTTGCCTAATACAGGGTTTCTCAGCTAGGACTCCTCCAGAGGTTTCTATGGGTTCCTTGGGCAGTGAGCAAGTTCTACCTCTCAGATAAGTGACACCATTGATCTTTTTAGCTATCTGTAAGGGGGTATTTCTTTTGACCACAAGTGTAAGGAGGTTGTAGATATAGTCATTTTTATGAGGGGTTCCTTGAGACCTGAAAGCTACTACAAGGGTTCCTCTGTGTTGAAAAGGTTTGGAAAGGCTGGCCTAGGAGAAAAAAGATCAACAACTCTGGCACCTTGGGGGCAAAAACAGCAATTAGATAACATTTTTGAATGTTTCTGCAGGTACGCATAAACATCTAGATGAAAATAACCAACTATCATCTCAAGTCAAGTCTGTGGATACCATAGGTCTCTTGATATCCTCAGGTCAGAATCCTGACACACAGTTACTAGTTTGGTAACTTTACATGACTGAATATGAGGTGTGGAGTTCAGTAATTAGAATTTCTCCATTTCCTTGGTATAAAACCCTGAGGACAATCAGCACTATTGAAATGTAAACCAACACATTGTATTCAATGGTAAAGCATTTCTATACCCTCCAGTTAGGAACATGGCCAGTGGGCTTGTGAGATTAGTGTAAATACAGTAGGAATGCTTTGTCTTCCAGTTTGGGATGGTTCAGCTCTTCCAGCCATGGAACAGTGAACTACAATGAAAGACAAAGTACTAGGTCATTCTCAAAAGTCACAGAAAACCAGTTCCTGCCATCTCAGCTGCAACGTTCTGGTTGGACATTTCAAGTCTACATCTTGCCATAGATACGCAGATGTCTAACCAGTAGCTCCAAGAGATGAGAACTTGGCCCTCACGCCTAGGATCACTGGAGTGTTTTGACCTGCCAAAGCTTTCTACTCATTCTGGCCAACAAACAAAAGCTCCACATGTGCACAGAGACAATAGCTATCATTTCTACAGAGAACAGGGAAGGATCAACAGTTTTATAGAAATGCTAAATGTTCTTGAGAACATTTGATTGCTAGAATAGGTTTAACATTGGAATAGCTAATTATGGCATTTAAGGTAGCAGTGAACAGGTGATAAAGGAGCCAAAAGCCCACCTTTATAGTACAGTGAGATACAGTATTGTCTTTCTATAGCAGAAGGTGTTTACATGTCCTCACTTCCAAAACAAATCCCAAAAATATGGAGATTAGTCCTAAGTTTACACCATACCTTTACAGAACCAATATAACCAACTAGCATGCAACTGTTTCAGGATTCTTACCCTGATCAGTGGCAGATATGCCTTTACTGGCTCTATGAGGCAGAGCTTGTGGATACAACCATTCAGGTCATGGCGAGGCGGTACAGAAGAAGCAAAAAAACCTACCTCTAAAGTACTGTGAGATACAGCATTGCCTTCTTATGACAGGAGGTATTCACAAGTCCTCACTTCAAGGGCTAAATAAAAGTCTTGTTAGCTACTACACACCCGGATAATCACCTAGGTGTTGCTGGTAAAGTTTTTCTTGCTACATTCATGATGTTTGTTGGATCCCTTACCTGAGCTATGAAAAGGCTGTGTAATGTAAAAGGCTTAGTGTCACATTTATCTCTCTAGGTCTCAAATAAAACTCATTTTTAATCACACTGCGAATTCTTACTACCCCGCATATCAGGAAATATTAATTGTTATAGGATGGTTTGATGCCACCACAGGAGCAAATTTTTAGACATGTGCGTTTTGGAATGAATTGACTTTCGAAGGAAATTTGACTTTTGGATATTTGGATGTATATGAATCTCCGAATGGACATAATAACGAATTTGTAAAAAAAAGTTATAACAAAATTAAAGCAATAATAAAGGTTCAAGTCAGGGCCTGGACTGAGCAAAGCTAAAAGGGAGGGCCAGCATGACTGGGGTGTGCAGATGAGGCGGAGCGTGTATTTGGGTGGGAGTATATGCAGGAGGTAAGGGGGTGGTTACTCACCTGATTAGAGTACACAAGCTTGAGGGGTGGTCTTGCCAGGATTAGGAGGGGGGTTGGGTCTTGTTGGAAGGTCAGTCAGAGCTTGTGCCAGCATGGGGGGGGCGGGGGTGTGGTTTCTCCCACCCTTCCACCCTGGAGCTGTTTCGTGTTTTTGTTTTGCTGTTTTGGTTATGGTTTGTTCTTTGTGTTTGTCCTGTTGTTTGTTTTGTGTGGGTTCCTTGAGTTTGTTTCTTGTCCAGAACTTGTCCTGAATTTTGTGTCCCAAGGTTTTTGTCTGTTTGTTTTGTCATGGCAGCCGGCAGGGGTCGATGGGTCTTTGAAGGCGGTGCTGGAGTGACAATTTGGTGGATTATGGGTTGGGCCCATCCTAGGTATGGGTGTTCCTTCCCAATTATAAGGTCACATTGGAAATGTGGGAGTTCATTGGCTGTATCTGGGACTACGTAACTGTAGTATTGTCCCCGAGGCTGTGTAGTAGCGGCTGGGGGCCTTTTCATTTGGTGTCAGATACAGCTGAGTTTTTGATGTGAGTAACGGTGCCTTCGAAGACCTTGGCCCGGTTGGGACCATTACTGTCAGTTATTATTTGAGTGTACTGTAAGAAGTGTTATGTTAGAGTTATGTTAAATAAATGGCTGCTATGGCCGGTTTTACACCAAAAAGAGAGTCGCGTGGTTATTTAGGTGGGGAAGGTTGAAGGGGGGGTGGTTTTTATGGATTAGGCAGTAAGTATTAGCCTTGATATTCTGCATGTCCATCAGTCATGTTATACTTACATGCTGTGTGCAGTGGTTTTGCACAGTGCAGCCTGTATCCTTCTCTTCTCGGGCGCCCTGCTGGCGCTCCTGGCTCTTCCTTTCTGTCAGGTGCCCCCATAGCAAGAAGCTTGCTATGGGGGCACCCAAGCAGGCTGCTCCCAAGTTGCTGCTCCGTGTGTCCATTCACACACGGAGCCACAACTTGGCTCCACCCCCACTCTCCTCATTGGCTTATTGGCTGTGATTGACAGCAGCCAAAGGCTCCCACTTGCTGTCTCAGCCAGTGAGGAGGCAGAGACCCGGGGACAGCCGAGGCTGTTGTGCACATCGATGGATCGTGATGGGGCTTAGGTAAGAAATGAGAGAGCTGGGGGCACTGATGCACACAGAAGGTTTTTTTACCTTTATGCATATAATGCTACCTTCATGTATAGAATGCATGAAGGTAAAAAACCTTGAGACGTCACCTTGATGACGTCACATGATGCAAAAGTAGTTTGAGCCAATGGGGAAATTAATTTAATTTTAAATCTCGTTCCATAATTCAGGTTCGGATAACGAATGGATCTGAATTTCATTGCTTTTGTTAATTCGGATGCACATGACGCCAATCAGTATTGTCCAGTTTCTCTTGATGGGTCGAAAATATCAAATCTGAGTAGTTTTGACATATAAATAACAAATCAACTGAAATACTGAAAACTAATATATAGCAACCTAACAAAAAAACTGCACATTTTTCTAATCCACCCGGAACAAGTATACTAAACGAATGACCGTAGATACAAAACAAATTCCGAAAACGAATCAGTTCAACATAACGAATATGACAAAATGAAATTCTTCAATGAACGAATGCATCCCAAATTAAACAAAAATTTCCGGGGTGCACATGTCTACAGATTATCATATGTGAATGAGGGGAACAGTACAACCAATAGAGTCGAGTTGGAGCCATTATCTGAACTTACAAGTGGGGAGGAGCACATGAGAAAGCTAGCCAGTGATGCTCAGTCCTGGTTAAATGGTCAGGCCAGAGGTGATCATGACCAAGGAAGCTGCAGAGCTCAGAATGGTGGTGCTAATTGCAGCAGGGTTGTGTGACTCACAAGAGAGTCTGAACCAGGGGTGGACTGACCATTTGGAAACTCGGGCACTGCCCGAGGGCCCGGGGTCAGTAGGGGGCCCCATGAGATGCCCCTGGTACCGTTTTCATAGGCTTTTTTGAGTTTGGGCAAGGACACAGGGGCCCCATGATCCCCTATTACCCAGGGGCCCCATGAGTTGTCAGTCCGCCCCTGGTCTGAACAGAATTTTTTTATATTCTGGAGATGATTCAGGAAAAACAGTTGTTTGTAATTATCCGTTAGTTGTGATATTAGAAGTCTGAGGGTTGTTTCACAGAAAAGTGACATTTAGCCTTTTCATCCCCTCAAAAAATGATAAAAAACCCACATCCTTTTCATTTGCTCCTACACCAATTATCTCAGACTGCTGTTATACAGGGTGGACTTCTTACTGTTTAAAGAAAGGATCTTCAGCCTTCTATGCTGGCAGTACTTCTTTCCTGAGGCTAATGTGAGTTGGTGAGTTGCACTGCAAATTATTATTATTATTAGGGACGCACCAACATATCGGCCGAAAATAGTGTTATCAGCATTTTGCCGATAGGAAAAAAAGTGTCAATAGTTGCAAAGTCACGTCTTATAGACTTTCATGCAAAAACTCCCCCTAGTGACTGCAGTGCAAAATTGGTCTCATAAACTTTCATGCAAAGTCACATCCCCATTGACTTCAGTGCAAAAACGCCCTCTAGTGACTTCAATGCAAAATCATGTCTCATAGACTTTCATGCAAAATCGCCCCCTAGTGACTTCCATGAAAAATCGCATCTTATAGACATTCACGAATTTTCCAGCATGACCGATAAACGAAATGAGGAGGAACCGCGCAAATCGGCCGATGCCATTGCCCCACTAACAGTGCGAAAATCGGCTGATTATTCTTTCAGACGAAAAATCGGCCGATAAACGAACTGTCTATGGCCTGCATAACTCTTAACTGATAACCTGTAAAGGCTTTTAAAGCATCAGCTATGGATAAAGTACCATAGTTTGTCGCCCAGGCGTGTACAGATTTAGAGTGTAACATGTTTGGTATCTATTTACTTGGCGTAACATCAACATTTTATATTTTACCAAAAAAGTGGCTAATATATTTGTCTATTGTGTTTGTGCTTACTAAAGTTCATGAAAGTGTAAATACCGTGAGACATAAAAAATTGCAACGTCCACCATTATATTTTCTAGGGCCTCTGCTTAAAAATATATAATGTTTGGGGATTCTAAGCAATTATCTAGCAACAAAATGCAGATTTGTACATGTATGACAGAGTTTGGCAGGCATTGAAGCCATAACCGTGCCTATAGCATTTACTGTGTGTTTAGGATGTGGTTGCAAAGCATGGAGAGTGCTCGGGATAAGCAAAAATAAAAATACAGCACAGAGGGATTGTTTGGTTTAATATTAATGTGTGTGCAATACATCTGAGATGCAGATAAATGCTATAGGTACATAATTTGAATTAAAGACAGCGGTAACATTCAGTAAGGTTCAAAACCTGTGTGACTTTAGCTATACTGTTTTTTTTTCTGAGACATTGGGACATATATATATATATATATATATATATATATATATATATATATATACACTGCTCAAAAAAATTAAAGGAACACTTTGAAAACACATCAGATCTCACTGGGGAAAAATCTCCTGCTGGATATCTATAGTGATATGGACTGGGTAATGTGCTAGGAAGGTAAGGATGATTTTTTGATGGAAATTAAAATTATCAAGGTACAGAGGACTACATTCAAGGTCACCCCGAAAATCAAAGTGAAAAAATTATGCAGCAGGCGAGCCCATTTTGTTGAGATGTCATTGCAGCAACTCAGAATGGTACTCAGTAGTTTGTATGGCCCCCACGTGCTTGTATACATGCTTGACAATGTCGGGGGAGGCTCCTAATGAGACGCCAGATGGTGTCCTGGGGTATTTCCTCCCAGATCTGGACCCGGGCATCACTGAGCTCCTGGACAGTCTGAGGTGCAATATGGTGGCATCGGATGAACCGAAACATGATATCCCAGAGGTGTTCTTTTGGATTTAGGTCAGGTGAGCGTGGGGGCCATTCAATAGTATCAATTCCTTCATCCTCCAGGAACTGACTGCATACTCTCCCCACATGAGGCCGGGCATTGTCATGCACCAGGAGGAACCCAGGACCCACTGCACCAGTGTAGGGTCTGACAATGGGTCCAAGGATTTCATCCTGATACCTAATGGCAGTCAGGGTGCCATTGTCTAGCCTGTAGAGGATCTGTGCGTCCCTCCATGGATATGCCTCCCCAGACCATCACTGACCAACCACCAAAACGGTCATGCTGAACGATGTTACAGGCAGCATAACGTTCTCCACGGCTTCTCCAGACCCTTTCATATCTGTCACATGTGCTCAGGGTGAACCTGCTCTCATCTGTGAAAAGCACAGGGTGCCAGTGGCGGTCCTGCCAATTCTGGTGTTCAATGGCAAATGCCAATCGAGCTCTATGGTGTCGGGCAGTGAGCACAGGGCCCACTAGAGGACGTTGGGCCCTCAGGTCACCCTCATGAAATCTGTTTCTGATTGTTTTGTCAGAGACATTCACACCAGTGGCCTGCTGGAGGTAATTTTTTAGGGCTCTGGCAGTGCTCATCCTGTTCCTTCTTGCACAAAGGAGCAGATACCGGTCCTGCTGATGGGTTAAGGACCTTCTATGGCCCTGTCTAGCTCTCCTAGAGTAACTGCCTGTCTCCTGGAATCTCCTCCATGCTCTTGGGACTGTGCTGGGAGACACAGCAAACCTTCTAGCAATGACACATATTGATGTGCCATCCTAGAGGAGTTGGACTGCCTGTGCAACCTCTGTAGGGTCCAGGTATGGCCTCATGCTACCTGTAGTGACACTGACCCTAGCCAAATGCAAAACTAGTGAAAAACAGCCAGGAACTATGGAGTAGGGAAAACAAATGTCAGTGGACTCCACCTGTACAACCATTCCTGTTTTAGGATCGTCTCATTGTTGCCCATCTAGTGCACCTGTTATTAATTTCATTAACACCAAAGCAGCTGAAACTGATTAACAACCCCCTCTGCTAATATATATATATATATATATATATATAGTTATATATATAGTTATGTATATAATGTAACATTTAGTAAAATCAGTTTTGTTAATAACTTGTTAAACCTAATAAGACATCAGTGACTTTGCTTGGCATGCACGGAATATTGAACATGTACAGAAAATAAGAACTGGGCCTACCGGACAGAAATGACAACAGTGACACCTGCAGGTTGGGTAGTAAAACAGACATAAAAAACTGAATCCTGCTGATGCTATTTTTTATAACCTGAAACAAATGCATCCCTGAAAAGCAAGCAATGAATACTTACCTGTCCCGCTGACTACACCATTGAATTGCACTGGGTGGAAGAAAAACAGTTGCTCAAAGATCATCTGCAATTGATACTTAAGAGAGTGTCGGAAGCCTGTGTCCTTTGCAGTGCTCTGCATTTATCCCTGCCAGTCTCTTCATCCAGCTGAGTTCAATGACGTGGGCAGTGGGACAAGAAAATATTAGGACTTGTTCAAACATGTAGCCACTCCTCTGAAAATTGATCTGAGGTGAATCGCTTTTCAGAGGCACTTGACAGGCAGCAAGGAGGCAAAACACCTGTTTCAACCCACAAAATGCTGCACCATTGCACACACAACTGCATGCATTACAATGGCTGCAGGGAGGTTATGGTATAGCCCCAATGAGTTGAATGGGTCACATTCAGCTGTGGTGCCACCCAACAAAAGCAGTACACTGTTTTTTGTATGTTTTTTGCTGTGGCTACAAAGCAAAGCATGGCCGCCCTGGCCTGTGTACAGCCAGAGTGCATGTCCTTGTTTAGTACATGGATAGTAAAACTAAAGCTCAACCACCTGATTTTACTGCGGGCCCAATATGGTCCTTTGCTTGCCTTTATCTGGCCCTTGGGACACTATTCCTCCCAATAACACCAACAATGGGGTACTATTCCTCCCAATGACACCAACGATGGGGCACTATTCCTCCCACTGATACCAACAATGGGGCACTATTCCTCCCAATGACACCAACGATGGGGCACTATTCCTCCCAATGACACCAACGATGGGGCACTATTCCTCCCAATGACACCAACGATGGGGCACTATTTCTCCCACTGATACCAACAATGGGGCACTATTCCTCCCACTGATACCAACAATGGGGCACTATTCCTCCCAATGACACCAACGATGGGGTACTATTCCTCCCAATGACACCAACGATGGGGCACTATTTCTCCCACTGATACCAACAATGGGGCACTATTCCTCCCACTGATACCAACAATGGGGCACTATTCCTCCCAATGACACCAACGATGGGACACTATCCCTCCCAATAACACCAACGATGGGACATTATTCCTCCCAATGACACCAATGATGGGACACCATTCCTCCCAATGACACCAACGATGGGGCACTATTCCTCCCACTGATACCAACGATGGGGCACTATTCCTCCCCACTGATACCAACGATGGGGCACTATTCCTCCCCACTGATACCAACGATGGGGCACTATTCCTCCCCACTGATACCAATGATGGGGCACTATTCCTCCCACTGATACCAATGATGGGGCACTATTCCTCCCAATGACACCAATGATGGGACACTATTCCTCCCAATAACACTATTGATGGGGCATTATTCCTCCCAATGACACCCATAATGGGGTGTTACACAAGCACAATAAACTGACCCTTTGTTTAGAAAGTTTGGTGACCCCTTACTTAAGGCATGGTTCACACATGCCTACAGAGTAAAATGATTCATGAAGGCTGTGTCCATTCTTTGCTGGCAGTGAGGGGTGGTGCCTTATGCTATAACTTTATTGAAATATCAAAGTGACGTTTCAGTCACATCTGTCTACTGCTGCAGAGCTGCGGTGGGGTTACTGGCTCTGACATCAGGTGAGCTCCGGTGTGTTGTAGAAGGTCTGTAGGGTTCAATATTGAGTTGGCCCCGCCCTTTGCAGCTATAACAGCTTCAACTCTTCTGGGAAGGCCGTCCACAAGGTTTAGGAGTGTCTATGGGAATGTTTGACCATTCTTCCAGAAGCACATTTGTGAGGTCAGGCACTGATGTCGGGTGAGAAGGCCTGGCTCGCAGTCTCCACTCTAATTCATCCCAAAGGTGTTCTATCGGGTTGAGGTCAGGACTCTGTGCAGGCCAGTCAAGTTCCTCCACCCCAAACTGGCTCCTCCATGTCTTTATGGACCTTGCTTTGTGCACTGGTGCGCAGTCATGTTGGAACAGGAATTGGCCATCCCCAAACTGTTCTCACAAAGTTGGGAGCATGAAATTGTCCAAAATGTCTTGGTATGCTGACGCCTTAAGAGTTCAGCTGCAGTGTACATGAACCCTAAGAAAGTTTCATGAAAAATAGATCCCAGGGTCATTAAGTAGCACATGAATAGGGATTATTTTTGGAGAATAAGGGTGCCACTTAAAGGGGAACTAAAATGTTTTAGATATACTTATGAAATGTCTCAACTGGTAAAACAATTAGTAAACAATCTTATCAATGTGAGTTTATTTTGAAATATCCGCTCAGCTATCTTGCTGTATGTAAGAGAGAGGCTGCTATCCTCCATGTATATGAGATTGGGCTGCAGTGCATTCTGTGAATCCCAGGGGTTTTCAAGGTAAACTGATTTTTTTTAAGGACATTTGCTGGGTTAGACGTTTACAAGCTGATTTTACTTATTGCAAGGAGTCACAGTTTAAAGAGCTCATCTAAGTATAGAATAACATGTACTATGTATACTGTCATTTGGCTGCTATACCTTCCTGTGTCTGATTAGCAGATTTGTGCCTTCATTCTGTAATGTTCAGGCAGTAGAAGGTCCTATCCTTCCCATGTACTGGTCCTGGTGTCTGGGATTTTACTAGCTGATTAGTCTCTTTCCCATGTACAGTGTCTTATTGTCTCCTCCGAGAGGACAAATATGTTGTTTTTTATGTGGGATGTGAAGAAATGGTCCTTATATAAATAGAATCAGATAATCTTTCCTGTGCCGGGTGAATAACAAAATTTGGTCACGTTTCAGGAAATGGTAAATCTTCTGTTTGTAGGAAATGAGCGGCACTGTGACATCACTGACAGTACAATGGTGCTGAGTATCTGTGAATGGATAATGGTCACTGTGTGCTGTGTGATCGTACCAACCATAGAAAGATAATGATCACACCGCGCCGTATAATGATACCGAATATATAGTATACACACCGATAATGATCACACCGCGCCGTATAATGACACCTAATATACAGTATATACACCAATAATGATCACACTGCTCCGTATAATGATAGAGTATATATACACCGATAATGATCACACCGTGCCGTATAATGATAGAGTATATATACACCGATAATGATCACACCGCTCCGTATAATGATAGAGTATATATACACCGATAATGATCACACCGCTCCGTATAATGATAGAGTATATATACACCGATAATGATCACACCGCACCGTATAATGATAGAGTATATATACACCGATAATGATCACACCGCACCGTATAATGACACCGAGTATATATACACCGATAATGATCACACCATGCCGTATAATGACACCGAGTATATATACACCGATAATGATCACACCGCTCCGTATAATGACACCGAGTATACATACACCGATAATGATCACACCGTGCCGTATAATGACACCGAGTATATATACACCGATAATGATCACACCATGCCGTATAATGACACCGAGTATATATACACCGATAATGATCACACCGTACCGTATAATGACACCGAGTATATATACACCGATAATGATCACACCGCGCCGTATAATGACACCTAATATACAGTATATACACCAATAATGATCACACCGCTCCGTATAATGATAGAGTATATATACACCGATAATGATCACACCGCTCCGTATAATGATAGAGTATATATACACCGATAATGATCACACCGCGCCGTATAATGATAGAGTATATATACACCGATAATGATCACACCGCACCGTATAATGACACCGAGTATATATACACCAATAATGATCACACCGCGCCGTATAATGACACCGAGTATATATACACCGATAATGATCACACCGCACCGTATAATGACACCAAGTATATATACACCAATAATGATCACACCGTACCGTATAATGACACCGAGTATATATACACCGATAATGATCACACCGTGCCGTATAATGACACCGAGTATATATACACCGATAATGATCACACCGTGCCGTATAATGACACCGAGTATATATACACCGATAATGATCACACCGCACCGTATAATGACACCGAGTATATATACACCGATAATGATCACACCGCACCGTATAATGACACCGAGTATATATACACCGATAATGATCACACCATGCCGTATAATGACACCGAGTATATATACACCGATAATGATCACACCGCACCGTATAATGACACCAAGTATATATACACCAATAATGATCACACCGTACCGTATAATGACACCGAGTATATATACACCGATAATGATCACACCGTGCCGTATAATGACACCGAGTATATATACACCGATAATGATCACACCGTGCCGTATAATGACACCGAGTATATATACACCGATAATGATCACACCGCACCGTATAATGACACCGAGTATATATACACCGATAATGATCACACCGCGCCGTATAATGACACCGAGTATATATACACCGATAATGATCACACTGCACCGTATAATGACACCGAGTATATACACACCGATAATGATCACACCGCGCCGTATAATGATACCTAATATACAGTATATACACCAATAATGATCACACCGCTCCGTATAATGACACCGAGTATATATACACCAATAATGATCACACCGATCCGTATAATGACACCGAGTATATATACACCGATAATGATCACACCGCTCCGTATAATGACACCGAGTATATATACACCGATAATGATCACACCGCTCCGTATAATTACACCGATAATGATCACACCGCTCCGTATAATGACACAGAGTATATATACACCGATAATGATCACACCGCGCCGTATAATGACACCGAGTATATATACACCGATAATGATCACACCGCACCGTATAATGACACCGAGTATATATACACCGATAATGATCACACCGCTCCGTATAATGACACCGAGTATATATACACCGATAATAATCACACCGCGCCGTATAATGACACCGAGTATATATACACCGATAATGATCACACCGCGCCGTATAATGACACCGAGTATATATACACCGATAATGATCACACCGCTCCGTATAATGATAGAGTATATATACACCGATAATGATCACACCGCACCGTATAATGACACCGAGTATATATACACCGATAATGATCACACCGCGCCGTATAATGACACCCAGTATACATACACCGATAATGATCACACCGCGCCGTATAATGACACCGAGTATATATACACCGATAATGATCACACCACTCCGTATAATGACACCGAGTATATATACGCCGATAATGATCACACCGCACCGTATAATGACACCGAGTATATATACACCGATAATGATCACACCGCTCCGTATAATGACACCGAGTATACATACACCGATAATGATCACACCGCTCCGTGTAATGACACCGAGTATATATACACCGATAATGATCACACCGCGCCGTATAATGACACCGAGTACATATACGCCGATAATGATCACACCGCGCCGTATAATGATAGAGTATATATACACCGATAATGATCACACCGCACCGTATAATGACACCGAGTATATATACACCAATAATGATCACACCGCGCCGTATAATGACACCGAGTATATATACACCGATAATGATCACACCGCACCGTATAATGACACCAAGTATATATACACCAATAATGATCACACCGTACCGTATAATGACACCGAGTATATATACACCGATAATGATCACACCGTGCCGTATAATGACACCGAGTATATATACACCGATAATGATCACACCGTGCCGTATAATGACACCGAGTATATATACACCGATAATGATCACACCGCACCGTATAATGACACCGAGTATATATACACCGATAATGATCACACCATGCCGTATAATGACACCGAGTATATATACACCGATAATGATCACACCGCACCGTATAATGACACCAAGTATATATACACCAATAATGATCACACCGTACCGTATAATGACACCGAGTATATATACACCGATAATGATCACACCGTGCCGTATAATGACACCGAGTATATATACACCGATAATGATCACACCGTGCCGTATAATGACACCGAGTATATATACACCGATAATGATCACACCGCACCGTATAATGACACCGAGTATATATACACCGATAATGATCACACCGCGCCGTATAATGACACCGAGTATATATACACCGATAATGATCACACTGCACCGTATAATGACACCGAGTATATACACACCGATAATGATCACACCGCGCCGTATAATGATACCTAATATACAGTATATACACCAATAATGATCACACCGCTCCGTATAATGACACCGAGTATATATACACCAATAATGATCACACCGATCCGTATAATGACACCGAGTATATATACACCGATAATGATCACACCGCTCCGTATAATGACACCGAGTATATATACACCGATAATGATCACACCGCTCCGTATAATTACACCGATAATGATCACACCGCTCCGTATAATGACACAGAGTATATATACACCGATAATGATCACACCGCGCCGTATAATGACACCGAGTATATATACACCGATAATGATCACACCGCACCGTATAATGACACCGAGTATATATACACCGATAATGATCACACCGCTCCGTATAATGACACCGAGTATATATACACCGATAATAATCACACCGCGCCGTATAATGACACCGAGTATATATACACCGATAATGATCACACCGCGCCGTATAATGACACCGAGTATATATACACCGATAATGATCACACCGCTCCGTATAATGATAGAGTATATATACACCGATAATGATCACACCGCACCGTATAATGACACCGAGTATATATACACCGATAATGATCACACCGCGCCGTATAATGACACCCAGTATACATACACCGATAATGATCACACCGCGCCGTATAATGACACCGAGTATATATACACCGATAATGATCACACCACTCCGTATAATGACACCGAGTATATATACGCCGATAATGATCACACCGCACCGTATAATGACACCGAGTATATATACACCGATAATGATCACACCGCTCCGTATAATGACACCGAGTATACATACACCGATAATGATCACACCGCTCCGTGTAATGACACCGAGTATATATACACCGATAATGATCACACCGCGCCGTATAATGACACCGAGTACATATACGCCGATAATGATCACACCGCGCCGTATAATGACACCGAGTATATATACACCGATAATGATCACACCGCGCCGTATAATGACACCGAGTATATATACACCGATAATGATCACACCGCACCGTATAATGATAGAGTATATATACACCGATAATGATCACACCGCTCCGTATAATGACACCGAGTATATATACGCCGATAATGATCACACCGCACCGTATAATGACACCGAGTATATATACACCGATAATGATCACACCGCGCCGTATAATGACACCGAGTATATATACACCGATAATGATCACACCGCACAGTATAATGACACCGAGTATATATACACCGATAATGATCACACCGCGCCGTATAATGACACCGAGTATATATACACCAATAATGATCACACCGCACCCTATAATGACACCGAGTATATATACGCCGATAATGATCACACCGCTCCGTATAATGACACCGAGTATATATACACCGATAATGATCACACCGCGCCGTATAATGACACCAAGTATATATACACCAATAATGATCACACCGTACCGTATAATGACACCAAGTATATATACACCAATAATGATCACACCGTGCCGTATAATGACACCGAGTATATATACACCGATAATGATCACACCGTGCCGTATAATGACACCGAGTATATATACACCGATAATGATCACACCGCGCCGTATAATGACACCGAGTATATATACACCGATAATGATCACACTGCACCGTATAATGACACCGAGTATATACACACCGATAATGATCACACCGCGCCGTATAATGATACCTAATATACAGTATATACACCAATAATGATCACACCGCTCCGTATAATGACACCGAGTATATATACACCAATAATGATCACACCGATCCGTATAATGACACCGAGTATATATACACCGATAATGATCACACCGCTCCGTATAATGACACCGAGTATATATACACCGATAATGATCACACCGCTCCGTATAATTACACCGATAATGATCACACCGCTCCGTATAATGACACAGAGTATATATACACCGATAATGATCACACCGCGCCGTATAATGACACCGAGTATATATACACCGATAATGATCACACCGCACCGTATAATGACACCGAGTATATATACACCGATAATGATCACACCGCTCCGTATAATGACACCGAGTATATATACACCGATAATGATCACACCGCGCCGTATAATGACACCGAGTATATATACACCGATAATGATCACACCGCACCGTATAATGACACCGAGTATATATACACCGATAATGATCACACCGCTCCGTATAATGACACCGAGTATATATACACCGATAATGATCACACCGTGCCGTATAATGACACCGAGTATATATACACCGATAATGATCACACCGCACAGTATAATGACACCGAGTATATATACACCGATAATGATCACACCGCGCCGTATAATGACACCGAGTATATATACACCAATAATGATCACACCGCACCCTATAATGACACCGAGTATATATACGCCGATAATGATCACACCGCTCCGTATAATGACACCGAGTATATATACACCGATAATGATCACACCGCGCCGTATAATGACACCAAGTATATATACACCAATAATGATCACACCGTACCGTATAATGACACCAAGTATATATACACCAATAATGATCACACCGTACCGTATAATGACACCGAGTATATATACACCGATAATGATCACACCGTGCCGTATAATGACACCGAGTATATATACACCGATAATGATCACACCGTGCCGTATAATGACACCGAGTATATATACACCGATAATGATCACACCGCGCCGTATAATGACACCGAGTATATATACACCGATAATGATCACACTGCACCGTATAATGACACCGAGTATATACACACCGATAATGATCACACCGCGCCGTATAATGATACCTAATATACAGTATATACACCAATAATGATCACACCGCTCCGTATAATGACACCGAGTATATATACACCAATAATGATCACACCGATCCGTATAATGACACCGAGTATATATACACCGATAATGATCACACCGCTCCGTATAATGACACCGAGTATATATACACCGATAATGATCACACCGCTCCGTATAATTACACCGATAATGATCACACCGCTCCGTATAATGACACAGAGTATATATACACCGATAATGATCACACCGCGCCGTATAATGACACCGAGTATATATACACCGATAATGATCACACCGCACCGTATAATGACACCGAGTATATATACACCGATAATGATCACACCGCTCCGTATAATGACACCGAGTATATATACACCGATAATGATCACACCGTGCCGTATAATGACACCGAGTATATATACACCGATAATGATCACACCGCGCCGTATAATGACACCGAGTATATATACACCGATAATGATCACACCGCGCCGTATAATGACACCGAGTATATATACACCGATAATGATCACACCGCTCCGTATAATGATAGAGTATATATACACCGATAATGATCACACCGCTCCGTATAATGATAGAGTATATATACACCGATAATGATCACACCGCACCGTATAATGACACCGAGTATATATACACCGATAATGATCACACCGCGCCGTATAATGACACCCAGTATACATACACCGATAATGATCACACCGCGCCGTATAATGACACCGAGTATATATACGCCGATAATGATCACACCGCACCGTATAATGACACCGAGTATATATACACCGATAATGATCACACCGCTCCGTATAATGACACCGAGTATACATACACCGATAATGATCACACCGCTCCGTGTAATGACACCGAGTATATATACACCGATAATGATCACACCGCGCCGTATAATGACACCGAGTACATATACGCCGATAATGATCACACCGCGCCGTATAATGACACCGAGTATATATACACCGATAATGATCACACCGCTCCGTATAATGACACCGAGTATATATACACCGATAATGATCACACCGCGCCGTATAATGACACCGAGTATATATACACCGATAATGATCACACCGCACCGTATAATGATAGAGTATATATACACCGATAATGATCACACCGCTCCGTATAATGACACCGAGTATATATACGCCGATAATGATCACACCGCACCGTATAATGACACCGAGTATATATACACCGATAATGATCACACCGCGCCGTATAATGACACCGAGTATATATACACCGATAATGATCACACCGCACAGTATAATGACACCGAGTATATATACACCGATAATGATCACACCGCGCCGTATAATGACACCGAGTATATATACACCAATAATGATCACACCGCACCCTATAATGACACCGAGTATATATACGCCGATAATGATCACACCGCTCCGTATAATGACACCGAGTATATATACACCGATAATGATCACACCGCGCCGTATAATGACACCGAGTATATATACACCGATAATGATCACATCGCACCGTATAATGATACCGAGTATATATACGCCGATAATGATCACACCGCTCCGTATAATGACACCGAGTATATATACACCGATAATGATCACACCGCGCCGTATAATGACACCGAGTATATATACACCGATAATGATCACACCGCGCCGTATAATGACACCGAGTATATATACACCGATAATGATCACATCGCACCGTATAATGACACCGAGTATATATACACCGATAATGATCACATCGCACCGTATAATGACACCGAGTATATATACACCGATAATGATCACACCGCGCCGTATAATGACACCGAGTATATATACACCGATAATGATCACACCGCACCGTATAATGACACCGAGTATATATACACCGATAATGATCACACCGCGCCGTATAATGACACTGAGTATATATACACCGATAATGATCACACCGCGCCGTATAATGACACCGAGTATATATACGTCGATAATGATCACACCGCGCCGTATAATGACACCGAGTATATATACGCCGATAATGATCACACCGCACCGTATAATGACACCGAGTATATATACGCCGATAATGATCACACCGCTCCGTATAATGACACCGAGTATATATACACCGATAATGATCACACCGCGCCGTATAATGACACCAAGTATATATACACCGATAATGATCACACCGCACCGTATAATGACACTGAGTATATATACGCCGATAATGATCACACCGCGCCGTATAATGACACCGAGTGTATATATACACCGATAATGATCACACCGATCCGTATAATGACACCGAGTATATATACACCGATAATGATCACACCGCGCCGTATAATGACACCGAGTATATATACACCGATAATGATCACACCGCACCGTATAATGACACCGAGTATATATACACCGATAATGATCACACCGCTCCGTATAATGACACCAAGTATATATACACCGATAATGATCACACCGCACCGTATAATGACACCGAGTATATATACACCGATAATGATCACACCGCTCCGTATAATGATAGAGTATATATACACCGATAATGATCACACCGCACCGTATAATGACACCAAGTATATATACACCGATAATGATCACACCGCACCGTATAATGATACGAGTATATATACACCGATAATGATCACACCGCTCCGTATAATGACACCGAGTATATATACACCGATAATGATCACACCGCGCCGTATAATGACACCGAGTATATATACACCGATAATGATCACACCGCGCCGTATAATGACACCGAGTATATATACACCGATAATGATCACACCGCGCCGTATAATGACACCGAGTATATATACGCCGATAATGATCACACCGCGCCGTATAATGACACCGAGTATATATACACCGATAATGATCACACCGCGCCGTATAATGACATCGAGTATATATACACCGATAATGATCACACCGCTCCGTATAATGACACCGAGTATATATACACCGATAATGATCACACCACACCATATAATGACACCGAGTATATATACACCGATAATGATCACACCACACCGTATAATGACACCGAGTATATATACACCGATAATGATCACACTGCTCCGTATAATGACACCGAGTATATATACACCGATAATGATCACACCGCGCCGTATAATGACACCGAGTATATATACACCGATAATGATCACACCGCACCGTATAATGACACCGAGTATATATACACCGATAATGATCACACCGCACCGTATAATGACACCGAGTATATATACACCGATAATGATCACACCGCACCGTATAATGACACCGAGTATATACAGTGGGGATCGAAAGTTTGGGCACCCCAGCTAAAAATTTGTATTAATGTGCATAAAGAAGCCAAGGAAAGATGGAAAAATCTCCAAAAGGCATCAAATTACAGATTAGACATTCTTATAATATGTCAACAAAAGTTAGATTTTATTTCCATCATTTACACTTTCAAAATAACAGAAAACGAAAAAATGGCGTCTGCAAAAGTTTGGGCACCCTGCAGAATTTATAGCATGCACTGCCCCCTTTGCAAAGCTGAGACCTGCCAGTGTCATGGATTGTTCTCAATCATCGTCTGGGAAGACCAGGTGATGTCAATCTCAAAGGTTTTAAATGCCCAGACTCATCTGACCTTGCCCCAACAATCAGCACCATGGGTTCTTCTAAGCAGTTGTCTAGAAAACTGAAACTGAAAATAGTTGACGCTCACAAAGCTGGAGAAGGCTATAAGAAGATAGCAAAGCGTTTTCAGATGTCAATATCCTCTGTTCGGAATGTAATTAAGAAATGGCAGTCATCAGGAACAGTGGAAGTTAAAGCAACATCTGGAAGACCAAGAAAAATATCAGACAGAACAGCTCGCAGGATTGTGAGAAAAACAATTCAAAACCCACGTTTGACTGCACGATCCCTCCAGAAAGATCTGGCAGACACTGGAGTTGTGGTACACTATTCCATTATAAAGAGATACTTGTACAAATATGGTCTTCATGGAAGAGTCATCAGAAGAAAACCTCTTCTACGTCCTCACCACAAAAATCATCGTTTGAACTTTGTAAATGAACATATAGACAAGCCTGATGCATTTTGGAAACAAGTTCTGTGGACCGATGAGGTTAAAATTGAACTTTTTGGCCGGAATGAGCAAAGGTACGTTTGGAGAAGAAGGGGCACAGAATTTAATGAAAAGAACCTCTGTCCAACTGTTAAGCATGGGGTTGGATCAATCATGCTTTGGGGTTGTGTTGCAGCCAGTGGCACAGGGAACATCTCACGAGTAGAAGGAAAAATGGATTCAATAAAATTTCAGCAAATTTTGGATGGTAACTTGATGCCATCTGTGAAAAAGCTGAAGTTAAAGAGGATGGCTTCTACAAATGGATAATGATCCTAAACACACCTCGAAATCCACAGGGGATTACATCAAGAGGCGTAAACTGAAGGTTTTGCTATGGCCTTCACAATCTCCTGACCTCAACATAATTGAAAATCTATGGATAGACCTTAAAAGAGCAGTGCGTGACAGACAGCCCAGAAATCTCAAAGAACTGAAAGACTTTTGTAAGGAACAATGGGCAAAGATACCTCAAACAAGAATTAAAGACTCTTGGCTGGCTACAAAAAGCGTTAACAAGCTGTGATACTTGCCAAAGGGGGAAGTACAAGATATTAACTCTGTAGGGTGCCCAAACTTTTGCAGACGCCATTTTTTTGTTTTCTGTTATTTTGAAAGTGTAAATGATGGAAATAAAATCTAACTTTTGTTGACATATTATAAGAATGTCTAATCTGTAATTTGATGCCTTTTGGAGATTTTTCCATCTTTCCTTGGCTTCTTTATGCACATTAATACAAATTTTTAGCTGGGGTGCCCAAACTTTCGATCCCCACTGTATACACCGATAATGATCACACCGCGCCGTATAATGACACCGAGTATATATACACCGATAATGATCACACCACACCGTATAATGACACCGAGTATATATACACCGATAATGATCACACCGCGCTGTATAATGACACCGAGTATATACACCCCGATAATGATCACGATGATGAGCCTTCACAGCCGGCTTCATACTGCGCATTCGTGAAGCATGTAAACGGTCCTGAAGACTTCTTGGACCTGTGAAGTGTCCCAGAAGGCTGTGGGGGGAAGGAGGTGACCATGCTGCTCAGCAACTACTGCGCAGATTTGAGCAGTCTATGAGCACTGGGTCCCCAGGGGATCAAATAAGTATTTTTAGCAATACTTCTACCTTAAAGTTAATTACCTTCAGGCCAAATGGAGAGGACGAGTCACTACTTTGACTCATCTTAAGCTATTGAGCTCTGTAAACAGTCTGTAAAGAGGCACTCAGCAAAGCCTTAGTGGAATCTCCACCTACTAGTCAGATATGAAAATGCAAACCATAAATTCTGCTGTCTCATCTCCACGTTAAACTGTCTCTGTGCAATGCATTGACTTTTTGCAAAACTCAGGATAATTAGTCTATATCATTTTGTGTGTTTGTGGTGAATGATTCTCACCTTTTGCCTTTCTGTGATTAGAGAATCAATCACCTTTTATGACCCTGGCCTGTGTGTGCGACTGATCTGGTTTTTGACTAACCTTCCCCCAAATTCATGTGATCTTATCAGTTCCTAATTGGGGTGGAGAGGAGTGCTCATTTGATCATCTCCCTATAAATTTAGATCAGCTTATAGGGGAGGTCACAGAATGAGGGTTCAGTCGCAGACAGGGCATTGTACTGCGTGAGTGCATTTTCTGCTGGAGTGTGAAGCAGCAGTTGAACACAGCAGTTTAACTAAAGCAGGATAACTCAAGCAGCAGGAAGAAACAACAAAGAACTCTACTGCATGCTGGATGGACTGCAAGCAAACATCCTGGGAAACATCTCCTACAAGTCTGATTCCCACTCCAACTACCTTTTTAATATGCCACCTCTACTCCTCCTTTTCATATTACTAACCTGTGTTCTAAAAATTTCATTTCTTTACCCCCTGCTCCACCTCAAATCTTATACATCTCACCCTTACTGCTACCATCTCCCTACTACTGCTCTCATCACCTCCTACTGATACTTCACTCTCCTGCTGACCCAAACACCAGGACTGGAAAGCATGTGCGCTCATATACATCCATCTCTCATCTTACTTTCCTCGCCCTTCTTCTAACCTCTGGGGATATCTCCCCAAACCCTGGTCCTTCAGTATTTCACCCCCACACCAGGCACCCTCCTTCCTCCAGGAATAGCCGCAATCCGCTCAATTTAACCTCTATCCCCATGCTCCTAAAAACCACCCTCCCTTTTTCATGTGCACTCTGGAATGCCCGCTCTGTCTGTAATAAGCTCACCTCTATCCATAACCTTTTTGTCTCTCTCCCTTAACCTACTAGCAATTACAAAAACCTGGCTTCAAGCAGCAGATTCTGCTTCTCCTGCAGCACTTTCCTATGGAGGCCTTCTCTGGACTCACTCACCCAGACCTTCTGGACTCACCCAGACCCAGTGGTCGGAAAGGAGGTGGAGTTGGTTTGCTTCTCTCCCCACTGAGCACCTTTCAAGTCCTCCCTAACCCTCCCTCTCTATCCTTCTCTTCTTTTGAGACTCACTGCATTCAGCTGTTTTCTCCTATTTCTCTGAGGATTGCAGTGATCTATTGGCCTCCTGGACTGGTGTCCAGCTTTCTTGATGATTTCTCCCCTTGGCTACCCTACTTTCTCTCCTCTGAACTACCCACTATCATTCTTTGAGATTTTAACATCCCCATTAATGTGAACAACCCATCTACATCCGAACTCTTCAACCTAACCTCATCTTTTCCTTAACACAATGGACACAATCCTCCACTCACTCTGATGGGAATACATTAGACCTTGTTTTCTCCCGTCTTTGCACTCCCTACAACCTCACAATCACCCCCTTTCCTCTCTCTGATCACAATCTCATCACCTTCACACTGTCTTCGTCTTCAAACACTTATCCCTCCAAGCAGCAAACAATTACCCACAGAAACCTTCACAACTTAAACCCTTCTCTTTTCCACTCTGCAACTGACCACCTCTATGACAGAATCTCTCCCCTGTCCTGTCCTGACTTGGCCACTGCTGTCTACAACTGTTTGCTTTAATCCACAGTAGACTCACTTGCTCCCCTAACTACTCGAAGCATCAGGCCCCAACCATTACAACCGTGGCAGACTGACGACACCAGAAATTTTAAAAGACATAGTCGTGTACTGGAGCGATTGTGGCGTAAAACCAAATCTCAGTAAGCATTCACCCTATATAAATCTGCTTTCTTAACATACAATTCCTCACTTCATGCTGCCAAACAAGCCTACTTTGTCACTCTTATTAACACCTTGTCATCCAGTCCTCGTCATCTCTACTTTTAACTCTCTTCTTTCTCCACTTCCACCTCCACCCAGTACCTTACTCACTGTTTACGAGATTGCAAATAATTTCAAAAACAAGATTGATGCAACTCATAGGGGCATCGCCACTGCACAGACATCCATCCCACTTAGCATACCTTATACTAAACCTCCCTCAAAACTTCTCTTTTGACCTTGCTACTACTGAAGAGGTAACTAACATTTTCTCAAAAGCCTGTCTCACCACTTGCCCCCTGGATCCTGTCCCCCCTCAACTACTACAGTCACCCTCTACTTCTATCCTATGCTCCCCCACTCACATCTTCAATCTCTCCCTCTCTACTGGTGCCTTCCCCACCACTCTAAAGCATGCACACATCACTCCCATACTTAAAAAGCCCTCGCTGGACCCCACCAACTTGCACAATTTAAGACCCATCTCCTTGCTGCCATTTACCTCTAAACTCTTAGAACGCTTAGTCTACAATCTCCCGAGTTCCTACTTCACTGACAACAACCTTCTTGACCCTTTACAGTCTGGCTTTCGCTCACTACACTCCACTGAAACTGCCCTACTAAAATTCATTAATGATCTACTAACTGCTAAAACCAATGGCCACTACTCCATACTCTTACTACTTGACCTCTCTGCGGCTTTTGATACTGTTGACCATCCCCTCCTCCTCAAAAAACTCCACTCTCTTGACCTCCGAGACTCTGCTCTCTCCTGGTTCTCCTTCTACCCATCGCAGCACTCCTTCACCGTTACCTATAACTGTATCTCATCCTCTCCACTTCCTCTTTCTGTTGGGTTCCCTCAAGGGTCTGTTCTTGGACCTCTTCTCTTCTCCATCTACACCTCCTCCCTTGGTCACTTGATAAACTCCCATGGCTTTAAGTACCATCTCTATGCTGATGACACACAAATCTATCTTTCAACTCCTCACCTCACCCCTTCAGTCTCCTCTCGCATTACTAAGCTACTAAGCAACATATCGGCATGGATGTCACTCCACTTCCTCTAACTCAATCTTTCCAAAACTGAACTCATACTATTCCCTCAAGCCCGTTCCCCCTCCCCTGACTTCTCCATCAAGATCAATAATACAACCATCAGTCCCTCCCCTCATGCCAGAGTACTAGGTGTAATCCTAGACTCCCATCTGTCCTTCCAGCCTCAAATCCAATCACTTTCCAAATCTTGTAGACTTCACCTCCGCAACATCTCCAAGATACGCCCGTTCTTAACCCCTGGAAACTACTAAGCAACTTATTCACTCCCTGGTTATCTCTCGCCTTGACTATTGTAACTCCCTCCTCAATGGCCTACCTCATCACAGGCTATCCCATCTTCAGTCTATCATGAATGCTGCTGCCAGACTCATCCACCTTACTAACTGTTCCATATCTGCCACCCCTCTCTGCCAATCCCTCCACTGGCTTCCCATTGCCTAACGCATACATTTCTAAACATTAACAATAACATATAAAAGCATTAATAACTCTGCCCCCAATTACATCGCCAATCTTGTCTCCAAATATCACCCAAACCTTTCTCTCCACTCCTCGCATGACTGCCTGCTCTCTAGCTCCCTCATCTCCTCCTCCCATGCTCGTCTCCAGGACTTCTCCAGAGCATCCCCATCCTCTGGAACTCTCTACCCCAATCTATCAGACTATCGCCTACTCTGCCCACTTTTTTAGGCAATCTCTGAAAACCTATCTCTTCAGGGTAGCCTATTCTGCCCTCAGCTAATAATGGAATTTTCTACTCCTCCTACCAGTCCATCCCCCACAGTTATTACCTTTTGTACTACTAGCCCCTCCCTCTTAGATTGTAAGCTCCAAGGAGCCCTCCTAAGCCTCTTGTATTGAACTGTATTGTTGCTGTATTGTCTCCCTTTTATATTGTAAAGCGCTGAGCAAACTGTTGGCGCTATATAAATCCTGTATAATAATAATAATAACATTTACATGCAATATTTCATATTTACCTGACAAAAAAAAAAAGATTTTCAAAACCTATGGTGGTCCTGACCACCATAATAAATAAAAAAAAATGTAGAAAACCACTATATATTCCCGTGTGTTGGTTCTGTGCTGGGTTTTGCAGGGTCAGGAAGGCTGTGAATTTCCTTTTCCTACATTGTATTGTTTACAGAGCAGGTGAAAGGGGAAGTGAAGAGAGATTTGCTCCTGTTGACTGGGGTCATTGTGGGCACTGTAAGAAAACAAACATGCTATTAATACTGAGCTGGAGGAACAGAGCGCAGTGCTGAGTACTCCTCAGATGTCCCTGCAAGAATGTGGCATTATCTGATCTACCACAAACATTTAAGGAAAGTTTAAATTTGTCCATTTTCCTGCAGTAAAACACAATCACAAGATTTTTTTTTTTTTAATCAGATAAGTTAAAATGCCTTTTTAGGTAGAAATCCCAATTGTTCCTACTTGGCTAATACACATTTATGTGTTTCGGCTTGGCTTGCTTCAGATAATAGGAATGCTGCAACATTTGCACTTATGCAAGTTAAGCAGACTTATTGAATGAATAGTGAATGCAGAAAAATGTATATCTTGTGGGGAGCAGGGTTATCTATTGCCAACGTCCAATGATTTGAGTGAAAGAGATCATTTACTGCCACTAACTATCAATAATTTAGGGTGGGTATTTATTGCCACTGGGCACCAATGATTTTGAGGGAGGAGGTAATTCTTTGGTTACACTGACTGCTATGTTGTATGTTACATACTCCTGACCACTGTAATGCATACACTATGTTGTACATTTCCTTCTCCTGACTGCTGCAATCTACACACTATGTAATATGTTACATGCTCTTGACTGCTGCACCCTATAAGCCTTGTTGTACATTACATTCTTCTGTCTGCTGCACTCTATATGTTATGTTGTACATTACATTCTCCTGGCTGCTGCACTGTATAAGCTTTGCTGTACATTACATTCTCCTGTCTGCTGCACTGCATACATTATGTTGTACATTACATTCTTCTGTCTGCTGCACTCTATACGTTATGTTGTACATTACATTCTGCTGGCTGCTGCACTGTATGTACTCTATTGTACATTACATTCTGCTGGCTGCTGCACTGTATATACTCTATTGTACATTACATTCTCCTGGCTGCTGCACTGTATAAGCTTTGCTGTACATTACATTCTTCTGTCTGCTGCACTCTATACATTATGTTGTACATTACATTCTGTCTGCTGCACTCTATATGTTATGTTGTACATTACATTCTCCTGTCTGCTGCACTGTATAAGCTTTGCTGTACATTACATTATTCTGTCTGCTGCACTGTATACATTATGTTGTACATTACATTCTTCTGTCTGCTGCACTCTATACGTTATGTTGTACATTACATTCTGCTGGCTGCTGCACTGTATATACTTTATTGTACATTACATTCTCCTGGCTGCTGCACTGTATAAGCTTTGCTGTACATTACATTCTTCTGTCTGCTGCACTCTATATGTTATGCTGTACATTTCATTCTCCTGGCTGCTGCACTGTATAAGCTTTGTTGTACCTTACATTCTTTTAAATGCTGCACTCTGTATGCCATGTTACACATTACATTCTTCTGTCTGCTACATTCTATACGTTATATTGTAAATGATATTCTCTTGGCTGCTGCACTCTATAAGCTATGTTGTATGTTACATTCACCTGGTTGCTACAGGTGAGACGCTATATTGTACATTACATTCTTTTGGCTGCTGCGCTGTATAAACTTTGTTGTATCCTACATTCTTCTGACTTCTGCACTCTATATGCCATGTTGCACATTTCATTCTTCTGACTGCTACACTCTATATTGTACATTATGTTCTCTTGGCTGCTGCACCCTATAAGTTATGTTGTACATTACATTCACCTGGCTGCTGCACGCTAGACGCTACATCGTACATTACATTCTCCTGGCTGCTGTGCTGTGTAAGCTTTGTTGTACCTTACATTTTTCTCACTGCTGCACTCTATATGCCATGTTGCACATTTCATTCTTCTGACTGCTACACTCTATACTCTATATTGTACATTATGTTCTCTTGGCTGCTGCACCCTATAAGTTATGTTGTAAGTTACATTCGCCTGGTTGCTGCACGTTAGGCGCTTTATTGTACATTACATTCGCCTGGCTGCTGCACCATAAAAGCTTTGCTGTACCGTTCATTCTTCTGACAGCTGCACTGTATATACCATGTTGCACTTTATGTTCTTCTGACTGCTACACTCTATACTCTATATTGTACATTATGTTTTTATGGCTGCTGCACCCTATACATTATGTTGTAAGTTACATTCGCCTGACTGCTGAATTCTATACCCTATTTTCTATATTACTTTTTGAATATTGCTAGGTTGTATGTTACATACTCCTGTCCTCTGCACATTATGCATGATTTTGTATGTTACATAGTCCTAAGCAAGATTTTAACATTCAAAGATTTATTACACAATCCCCAACTGTTAATAAAGTTCTTCCTTCTGGTAGGTATGGTATGTACACAAAAGCTTATGTAAAGGAAGAGTTTCATTTTTTTTAAAAACAATCCCTTGTGTTGAGGTTTATGTGTGTGACACTCTCACTTGTGGCACAGTACTTAGGAAGTGCCTTCTCATCAGTACCCATCAGTGCAGCCTATCAGTGCTCATCACTGCAGCCTCATCAGCGCACATCAGTGACGAAGAAATATTACCTGTTTGCAGAATTTTATGACAGAAATTAAGAAAAAAAATGTTTTTTCAAACCTTTTGGTATTTTTTTTGGTGTTGATTAACCACTTGCCAGCAGGGCATTTATACCCCCTTCCTGCCCAGGCCAATTTTCAGTTTTCAGCGCCGTCGCATTTTAAATGACAATTGCGCGGTCATGCGACATTGTACTCATATGAAATTTTTATAATTTTTTTGAAACAGCGCTTTCTTTTGGTGGTATTTAATCACCTCTGGGTTTTTTATTTTTTGCTAAACAAACCAAAAACAACTGAAACTTTTGAAAAAAAAAGTTTTTTCAAAGTTTCTGTTATAAAAGATTGTAAATAAGTGATTTTTCTCCTTCACTGATGTGCGCTAATGAGGCTGCCCTGATGGGCACTGATAGGCGGCACTGGTAGCTGGCACTGATGGGCATTGAGAGGCATTACTGATGGGCACTGAAAGGCAGCACTCATATATGGCACTGATAGGTGGCACTGACTGGCAGTTAGGTGGCATTGACTGGAACTGCTAGGCGGCACTGACTGGCACAGTTAGGCGGCACTGACTGGAACTGCTAGGCGGCACTGACGGGCACTGATAGGTGGCACTGACTGACAGCTCTGATAGGTGGCACTGACTGGCAGCTCTGATAGGTGGCACTGAATGACATTGATAGGTGGCACTGAAAGGCAGCTCAGATGGGCACTGATATGTGACATTGATGTACAATGGTAGGCACTGATATGTGGCATTGATGTACAATGGTAGGCACTGATATGTGGCATTGATGTACAATGGTAGGCACTGATATGTGGCATTGATGTGCAATGGTAGGCACTGATATGTGGTATTGATGTGCAATGGTAGGCACTGATATGTGGCATTGATGTGCAATGGTAGGCACTGATATGTGGCATTGATGTGCACTGACAGGTGGCATTGATGGACACTGACAGTTGGCACTTATGGGGCTACACTGACCATCAGGGCACACTGATCATCAGTGCAGATGTCCCCTCGGCTCTGAGGAATGCCGATTACCGGCTCTCCTCTCCTCACGAGATGTCAGCGTGACAGCTTGTGAGGAGAGGAATGCCGATAACCGGCATTTCCTTATTTACATGCGATCAGCTGTGATTAGACACAGCTGATCACATGACAGAGCCGACGTCATCGGCTCTTTCCATTGATCGGTGATCCGCTGTGTCCCAGGGACACAGCGCACCACCGATTGCCGCACTGCGCGTCCCCGGGGGCGCGCATGCGTGGTTAGAGAACCGTTAGAGAACAAGAGGACCGCCGCCCGTCCGTCATTTCCTTATATGGTGGGCGGGAGGCGGTTAAATACCAGCAAAAGAAAGACCTATAGGTCTAAAAAAAAAAAAAGGTAAACATTTCATTAGGGTACAGTGTTGCACGACTGCGCAATAGTCATTCAAAGTGTGACAACACTGAAAGCTGAAAATTGGCCTGGGCAGGAAGGGGGTGAGAGTGCAAGTGGTTAAGCTAGCTGCTACTTCCTGCTCAATTAGAGCCCATTCATATCATTTTTCTATGGTAACTTGTGAGGTACCACAATGCTCCTTCCAATGTACATGTGTTGCAGCGAAAGGCGCAGCAACCCAATCTCATGCGTTGCATTTTCTGGCAGCACACTTTAAGACTGATTCTTGCGGTGCCACATGATGAGCTGATCTTCAGTGCAGATCCTTCAGAATGAATGATGGCAGTAATATGGTGAGAACAAGGCCTTCTTGAAGTCCCTGTCCATCGGTAGTACACAATGTGGTACACACACCTGTTAGCCCAACAACTAATACAAAAAAAAAGAGAACAAAGAGGGGAAAAAAGCAGTAGATCTGTGGATACAGTGAAAAAAGATCAAATGTAAAGGGTGGGAAATTGCTGGTGTAATGGGTTTTTAAATGTATGTTCATTCGAGTTGGTTTCAGGTCTTTATGATGTGGCATCGCTCACATTGTAACAGCTTTGCGTTAGGTGCCATATTTGTGGTTTACACATCTCACCCATCTCTGCGTTGATCGGTAAGCGATTGCTGAAAACCGTAGGTGAGAAACATTTACAGCGTATGTCAATCTAAAATACTCAGTTCTATCCCCAGCTCACGTTAATGCAAAGTGGTAAAATAATTGCAAATATGTTTTTATTTCAAAAGAGTTTAAAAAATTCAAGTTCACCTTCGGGAATGAGGAAAAACCTACAGTGGCTATAAACTCCTACATTTGCCAGTGAAGTGACTAACATCAGGTGATACACAGAGATGAAACAAATCATCCTACATATGTTGTACCTGTTTATCTGCGGTCTTCTCTTCAGTCGTTCAAAGTCCTGAATTTATACAGCTGGTGTGAGATTTCAGAAATCAGGAGGCTGAGAGAATAAGTTACACTCTGCAAGGCTTATTGAGAGCTGATTGGAGGGAAGGGACACCCCCTTCCATTCACATAGCACAGAGACACAGAGCTGAGGCTGTCAATCACAGGCTGTGTGCTGGAGCTCCCTCTTCTGTCACCTTTTTAATACCTGTCAAACTCTGCAACCCGAGTTACAAATGCCATAGTTGTAAATCATTATGGCCGCGACGTGTGAGCTGCCGTATCAGGCTGTAATGTTAAGATCTGGGTGGGCAGCCGGGGGGATAGTAAAACCATGGCTCAGCTGCCTGTTTTACTGCCTTCCGGCTACACATGTGAAGGAGCCCTTAAAGCAGAAGCCTCTGAATTAGCCCACTGCTCACTGCTATACACTTTTACATATTTCTAGCAAATTTTTATATGAAAACCGGGATTCTTGGTTTGCATATATGGCAGTGCATGTCCAAACTGGCCAGATTAGCCAAAGCGCCCCCTCTTTTGGCTAGACTCTGCTCCACGCTGAAAAATACTTAGCATATATTATTAGACATACAGTACCAATATGGGGCAGGCAGACACAACTGGAGGAGAACTACAGGCTGGAGCTTGGGTCTGGTCACTGTCACACACACACACATACATATATACATATATATATACATATATACACATACATACACATACTGTATATAGCATACAAGGTATTAGAGGGTACAACTATGAACAAAATATGTAGTCATGGACTTTGTGTGGACGTATAGGAGAGAAACTGAGTACCGCAAAAATACTTTATTATGTACCATTATATCTATTACACAACGGTAAGCGGTCCATAACATTCAAAGATTCCGATTACAGTTCACATGTGGACACGCGTTTCAGGAATCCTTCTTCAGGAGCTCATGTGACAGAATCAGTACACTGGAACCCACTGCTAATCTTCATAAGAGTAATATCACTCAGTAGGGTAGACTGGAATTCATAGCATGGGCATGTTGCCCATGGAAGTGCAAATGAGTAGACCAAGGTGAAGCCACTGCCTTTCAAGTGGGAAATTCAGGTGCATTCACTACACAGCCAATGGTCTTGTATACATAATCATAAACTAGATGGACCAACTTCATGCCTCAACCTCCACAACATCTCCAGAATACGCCCCTTTTAACCAATGATACCACAAAGCTCCTAATTCACTCCCTGGATATCTCTTGCCTCAACTACTGCAACTCCCTCCTCATTGGCTTACCTTTACATAGGCTATCCCCCCTCCAGTCCATCATGAATACTGCTGCCAGGCTCATCCACCTTACCAACCATTCAGTGTCTGCTACCCCTCTCTGCCAATCCCTCCACTGACTTCCACTCGCCCAATTAATAAAATTCAAAATACTAACAACTTACAAAGCCATCCACAACTCTGCCCCCAGCCACTTCACTAACCTGGTCTCAAAATATCTACCAAACCGCTCTCTTTGATCCTCCCAAGACCTTCTGCTCTCTAGTTCCTGTGTCCCCTCCTCCCATGCTCGCCTCCAGGACTTCTCCCAAGCTTCTCCCATGCTATGGAACTCACTACCCCAATCTGTTCGACTATCTCCTAATCTATCCACCTTTAGACGATCCCTGAAAACCTTTCTCTTTAAAGAAGTCTATCCTGCTTCTAACTAGTAAACTGCCTTTTATTTCCTCCATCAGCTCATCCCCCCACAGCTATTACCTTTTTTATCACTCAACCCCTCCTCCTAGATTGTAAGCTCTAACGAGCTGTGTCACGATCGCGGCGTCAGACCCCAGACCTTCTCACCCAAACTCGTGACCGAAGGGCTAGCTGATCTAAAACCGCGATGTGACGTGCGTAACAATGCCACACCCAGCTGCACCCTGCACAATGATTTTCCAGCTAATGGATACAGATCGATGTACCGGCAGCCTGAGCAATTGTTACTGGGTCAGGTTAATTACACAATTAACCTTTCACACTGCCACCACCTCCTTTTTGTACAGAGAAAGAGGAAACTCGGCGTTATCAGCTGTAACACTATAATGATTGAGATAATCGTCTGCATAAACCGGTCCGCAGGCCAGTTTTACAGAGGTTTAAACAAACACAGTAGCGTCTCTTTAGAGGCAGGAACTCCTGAATTGCAATACAGAGCTATGGAAACAGTTCAACACTTTCAGAAAGAAGGATTTATTACTAAAAGGTCAAACAGGAGCAATAAAAATATTTACAGAACAAAGATGTAACTAAGATATACAGTCATGGCCGAAATTGTTGGCACCCTTGATATTTTTCCTGAAAATCAAGTATTTCACACAAAAAAGGTATTGCATTAACACATGTTTTGCTATACACATGTTTATTCCCTTTGTATGTATTGGAACAAATATAAAACAGAGGCAGAAAAGCAAATATGACATAATGTCACACAAAACCCCAAAAATGGGCTGGACAAAAGTATTGGCACCCTTAACTTAATATTTGGTTGCACACCCTTTGGAAAACATAACTGAAATCAGTCGCTTCCTATAACCATCAATAAGCTTCTGACACCTCTCACCCGGAATTTTGGACCACTCTTCCTTTGCAAACAGCTCCAGGTCTCTCTTATTGGAAGGACACCTTTTCCCAACAGCAATTTTAAGATCTCTCCACAGGTGTTCAATGGGATTTAGATCTGGGCTCATTGCTGGCCACTTCAGAACTCTCCAGCGCTTCTTTGCCATCCATTTCTGAGTGCTTTTTGACGTATGTTTGGGGTCATTGTCCTGCTGGAAGACCCAGGATCTTGGACGCAAACCCAGCTTTCTGACACTGGGCCCTACAGTGCGACCCAAAATCCTTTGGTAATCCTCAGATTTCATGATGCCTTGCACACAGTCAAGGCACCCAGTGCCAGAGGCAGCAAAACAACCCCAAAACATCATTGAACCTCCACCATATTTTACCGTAGGTACTGTGTTTTGTTCTTTGTAGGCCTCATTCCGTTTTCGGTAAACAGTAGAATGATGTGCTTTACCGAAAAGCTCTATCTTGGTCTCATCTGTCCACAAGACGTTTTCCCAGAAGGCTTTTGGCTTACTCAAGTACATTTTGGCAAACTGTAGTCTTGCTTTTTTATGTCTCTGTGTCAGCAGTGGGGTCCTCCTGGGTCTCCTGCCATAGCGTTTCATTTCATTTAAATGTCGACGGATAGTTCGCGCTGACACTGATGCTCCCTGAGCCTGCAGGACAGCTTGAATGTCTTTGGAACATGTTTGGGGCTGCTTATCCACCATCCGGACTATTCTGCGTTGCAATCTTTCATCAATTTTCCTCATCCGTCCACGACCAGGGAGATTAGCTACAGTGCCATGGGTTGCAAACTTCTTGATAATGTTGCGCACTGTGGACAAAGGCAAATCTAGTTCTCTGGAGATGGACTTGTAACCTTGAGATTGTTGATATTTTGCCACAATTTTGGTTCTCAGGTCCTCAGACAGTTCTCGTCTCCTCTTTCTGTTGTCCATGCTTAGTGTGGCACAGACAGACACACAATGCAAAGGTTAAGTGAACGTCTCTCCTTTTTATCTGCTTTCAGGTGTGATTTCTATATTGCCCACACCTGTTACTTGCCCCAGGTGAGTTTACAGGAGCATCACATGCTTGTAACATTCTTATTTATCCGCAGTTGTGAAAGGGTGCCAATACTTTTGTCCAGCCCATTTTTGGAGGTTTGTGTGACATTATGTCGAATTTGCTTTCTTTCCTCCCTTTTTTTGTTTTGTCCCAATACACACAAAGGGAATAAACATGTGTATAGCAAAACATGTGTTAATGCAATACGTTTCGTGAGAAATACATGATTTCCTGGAGAAATATCAAGGGTGCCAACAATTTCGGCCATGACTGTATATATATACATATTCAAAGAACCATAGCACAGCAAAGAGGTATCAGAGAGAGGTGAAAGTGTTAAAGTACTTGCCAAAGTCCTGGGTTAGCAGATCCAAGTTTCAGAGCAGAAGGGTGCTTAGATCTCCCTATGTTACGATGGAAAAATGGGAGAATTCTTCAACTTAACTAATCTTAGGCCTGCCAGCCCAAATTGTAGTTCCCAGCAGGGGGTGTTGCTGAAGTCAAAGGACCAATACCCCGTTTGGGAGGGAACCTCTGGGCGTAGGCCTAAACTAGAGCCAAAATCTTTCCTAACTCATATTTTGGCCCATAACTTCCCATTGGCACAAGTGACATTCCACCCGAGGGTAGATTATTATGCAGACAAGTCTGAGGATTGATTAGATATGAATTATGTAATTCTATACTGAACGGTTCACGAGATCTATTTTTCTGCTTCCTGTGTATGCGAGACGACGACGAGTGACCCATCAAACTGTCCGGCTCCTCCTAGCCAATGTGACGGTATGTCTGGTTTTTATGTAAGTTTCTCATATTCCAAGATATGAGACATAGGGGAAAATGGATTTTGAGGAGTGTTATCTGATTCTGTCACCTACGCTGCATTAGGTTCATTAGGTCAGAATCTCTTTCAACTCCTGAGAAAGCTTGCCTTATCTCTTCCGAGGTGTGAAATGGCACAGGTTCTCCCAGACAGCCAGGCACCTAGCTCAGAGATGCCTTGGCTTGCCAGTGACCCACAACCAGCACACACACACACACTGGCCAAATGTCTCCTCTTAGAGTGGGAGGGGGAGGGAAGAATAAGGGAGAAATGGATACTACTTAACAAAATGAAGTTGGCATCCTTCACTGTGTGTTGCGCATGTTTGTGACAAGCAGGGCCCTCTGTTTCCTCTTGTACCAAATTGTATTGTAACTGTAATGTCTACCTTCATTTTGTATAGCGCTGCGCAAACTGTAGGCACTATATAAATCCTGTATTATAATAATAATAACTTCACAATGGGGAACCATCTAGACCCACGTAAGTCACCATAAAGACAGTATGATAGTCAGGGCAGTCAAAGCACATATATTCCAAAGAAGGGGCTCTTGAGAAGTATCTTATGTGCCATGTACTCGAGCCTACACTGACCGCCGGCCGTGGGAAAATGCAAATAATGGCAAAACGCGGCAACCGCGGTACCGCGATTTTGCATTTTCCTGCAGCCGGCGGTCAAAACGTTCCTTTTCTGCGTTCAGGAGAAGATTTAACCTCACTTAAACGCTGCAGCTCCTAAACTCAGCTAAATGCCTATATGTACATGGACACATAAGCTTTTTTGAAGTTGAGTTTAGGAGCTTTGGCAAAAAAAATGCCAAAAACTCCTAAACTGAAGTACTCATGTACATGAAGCCTTAGAAACAAACTCAGTTCACATCAATCCAGCCTTTCATTGAAGTACTCATCACTGAAGATCTACCATTGTTGGAGAAAGCCACCAAGAGGACCATACGGACCAAGTGACAGGCCAAAAGACATCTAAAAAAGAGATAGTTAATAAAAAATCAAAAGAAATATATCTGGGGAGATGGGGTGGAAAGATCATTATTTTTTTATAATTATATAACCGCTTTAATTTATATTTTTGGCATGTCTTTCTTCAGCTGTAAAAAAACAAATTAGAACAATCCTTATTTTGATAAGGATTGTCCTAGTTATGTTTTAACATCTGAAGATAAAATAAGACATTCCTTACAAATCAACAATGCTTTAACCTCCTTAGCGGTAATCCCGAGTGTAGCTCGGGGTAAAATTTCTATACCAAGAGCGGTAACCCCAAGCTACACTTGGGCTTACCATGCGGCGTTGCTCAGGGGGTCCATGCAGCACTTACCTTGTCCTTCGGATCCGGCTTCCGTGTTCCGGTCCCTGTGACGTCGGGACGTATGGGCGCCGGAACCAGCGGGAAATTTGAAATTTTTAAAAAATTTCATTTTTGCTGTCATTGCTGTTTCAATGCATTTCACATATATTTTGTCCCTACTGCTTTGTCCTGTGCCCTGCCTGCATTTTGAATGTTCTTTCTGCCTGGAAACTTAGAAAAGTCCATGGCGTCCAAAAAGGATCCCTTTACGTCAAAAGCGGTTTTATAACAGCGATAGTAAATCAGAACCACTTGCAGAATTGAGTGATAATGATTCGTGGGGGAAATTCGTTATCAGACACTGAAAACGATTTTGCGACTTTGCTCAGCGGTGTGCGAATTTGCCTCTGTATTTCACATTTCAGTGTTTTTGGTTTGATTATATTATTGAATTAAATTTATTATTATTATATTATTATTTTTTATGATTATTTATTAAATTATAATTTATGATTTCGTGTTTCAAATTTTATCATACCCGGGATGTTTAATAGACTCTTGTTCGGACAGATTTCAGTGAGTTATTCCTAAAAATTACAGCCTACAATAAAAAACGACATATTTCCATGCAAAAAAATGGCACCGCTTTCAGCAGCAAAAATCGGAAAGAATCATACCGCCGAGGAGGTTAAAAACCATTAGTCATTGCCTGTGAATAGGTTAAGAGAAGAAAATATCCTTTCTGTAATGAGGCAGGTTTGGGAGAACACCGACATGACAGGACAAGCCTCTGAAACCAGTACAGATGACTGTATGTAATAATGATTAGTCTACAATGCGTCGTCTTTCCTGTCTCTGTCCTTCTCCTCTCTTTATACCTGTCATCTCCTCACAACTTACTTCTACTATTCTCTGTCCCAACCATTCTGGCTGCTGATGGACACCTACAGGTAAATCAGGCAATGGGACTGGGCATGACTGGGTGGGCTCACGGGCTGCAGCAGTCACAAGATCCTCTGCAGCTTGAATATCTACCTCTTCATTCTTTACCTGGTGGACCATGCATCTGCAAACTCTGGAAGCTGTTTTTATTTCAGTGACAGATGACAAAGCATGGAGGGTTTTGAAATTCTGCCCTTGGTATATAGCCAGTGGTTTCTCAAGAAGCTTTTTCTTGAGAAGTATTTCCATATAAAATGAGAGATCAGAGCTACACACACCTGGCACATTTTGTCAACTCTTTTATTCACTTTTATGGTGATTGTATGAGATTAGTATGCAAAATATGAAACTGCTCAGGATGGTTTTAGTGCAAGAAGCAAAAGGGCAGGAGAGTCAGACCTAGTCCTACGCTTGTGGAGACCTTCACCCTCTTAACACGTTTTCCATAATATTAATTTATTTTAACTGTTTTAATACCATAAGTAAGGGTTCTTCATTTCCAGAGAAGGATGTACCCTCACAGTTGTGTGCATGCTCCTAGGATTCCACATCACGGATCCCAGGAGGTTTAGGGGAAATTTACTGAAAATGCACATGCATCACAGTACAACTTCATGCCCCAAACTACATCACCGACCTGATATCCATCTACCACCCAAAACGCACTCTCCACTCCTCACAAGACTTCCTACTCTCCAGTTCCCTGGTCTCCTCCTCCCATGCCCATCTCCAGGACTTCTCCAGGGCTTTCCCCCATCCTCTGGAACTCCATCCCCGCCCCCTTCCTCCTCCCTCTGTAGCTCTATCCCCACCCCTTTCCTCTCTGTAACTCTATCCCCGCCCCTTTCCTCCTCCCCCTGTGCTGTAGCTGCATGGTTCACAGTCCGGCTGCCGAGTCTGACTGAGCAGTGTAGAGGGGAGGGCGCTCATCGCACCGAATACTTCCCCTCCCCCCGCCTGAGACTCGGCTGCATAGTGCAGACTGTTTCAGAGAAATACAGAGAGTAGAAGCAGAGACAGCAGTATGTGTTGAGATAAGTAGTTCTCCTGGGAGCCTATCACATCTGCAGAACCAGCTGCATCCTTTGTGAGGAGACCCCCATATGAGCAGGCTGTATCCATTGTGTGGTGACCCCCATGAGTGATAGCACCGCCAGGGAGTGAGAGACAATCTGACCAGATCTGACCAGACATATTGTGAGGATATCCTGAAGACCAGTGGCCTACTACTATCTATGCGCATTTGATTTGCGTATCTGGTGAGTGCGCAATCTCATTATCATTTATCACCGGATCCACGATCTGTATCACTGGATATCTTGAGATCATTTGAGATCTTATCAACACTTCTTCTTTGTGAACTTTTGACTGAGTTAACACCTTCTAGCACCTTTGGCCACCATCCAGTAGCTCATGTATTTGCACCTTGTCACTTTATATTTATATCTATATTTATTGTGACATTGTTGATTTTTTTTTTTTTTTTGATTTTTATTGATTTTCAAAAATATACAAACAGTATGTTTAAGGAAAAAAAAAAAAAGGGATAAGAAAAGAAAACAAGCAAAACAGACATTGTTGATTTTACTAGCGCTGCACCCCCTCTTTTTATATGTGTCTTGGAAGGTTTATTGGTACCTTTTTGGTGTACAGCTGCTAATATATTTGGCATCATTTTAGCGCTCACTTATCCTTTCTGCATTTCCTGTTTAACCAATTAATACCACTAGGTAACTATTAACAATTCATAAAAGTGATACGAAACACATACTGTTTAATTTACATTATCCCTGCTCTTTCCGTATGTGGATGATGGCACTGTAATTATTTTAATTTAAAAAAAATCTAAGTATCTTTTTCTAATCAATATACAGCTGTCACATGACTCAGCTCTCTTTCTCAGCCTGTCTGCACGGAAACAGTGGCAGGAGCAGCTTCTAGTCCTATGCTGCTGGTCACATGTTCAAAAGAAAAAAAACAGCCTATGGGGATACAGAGTAAAAATAACAAATATCAATAAATTGTTTTAAATTGTCATACACATATATTTGAAATCAAATCTTTATAATTTGTTGGCAATAACATGGTGTGGGCGGATTTCTGCCACTCAGAGGCTGTGTCATACCCCCTTCAGCCTGTGTCTTAGATTAATGGGGAGGTGAAGCCTCCATCAATCAAGATGTGATATCCCACCCCCTCTGGTTAGCGGGCATGGAGAAGGAGGGAGGGAGTGGGCTGTCATTTACCACTGTGTACACGCCCACATGTGTGACTCTATAGTCACATGGGCTGCTCAGATGTGATAGGGAGGAAATGCTCAGCATAGAAACTCACTGAAAACTGAGCATGTGCAGTAGCTGCCAACACTTCTCTGCAAAATCCCCAACTGCACTGGGGACATGAACTGAAGATGGAGATAGAGAACAGCAGGATCAACCAGGTTTTTTGCAGAATACAGAAAACTAATCCTTTAGTGAATGCATGAGTATGAACAGCATGTAATACAGCATTTATTTATAGTTTTTTTTATGCTGTGGGTTTAGTGACACCTTAAATGTATTTTTCTAAATAGACTTTCTATTAGTCTTTTGCAGTCCCCCACACAGCAGTTCTCAGATTGGTGGATTTGGGATCTAGTTAGGCGTGCTGATAGAGGAAACAGCAGAGTGAATAAGAGATGACCTCATCATTCTGTTGCTGCTCCTTCACTATCCAATCAGAAGGCTAGGGGTGAGGCAATGACAACACTGTATCCCTTTCTGCAGTTAATAACTGTACCAGGGAAACTGGTGTCCTTCACTTAGATGTGCTATGTGGTGGGGCTTTGCAAATCTCAAACCTAAATGGGCAGAAGTATAACAAAAATACTTTAGCAGGTAAAACCGCGCTCTTATATGCATTAATTCTGTGCAACTAGTTATATGCTTAAGTTAACCGCTTCCCGTCCGCCCTATAGCAGAAACACTGCTACAGGGTGGGCCAGGTGCACAAAATCACGTATACCATATTTTTCGCCGTATAAGACGCACTTTTTCTTCCCCAAAACTGGGGGGGAAATGTCAGTGCGTCTTATAAGGCGAATATGGAGTGGCCGGTCCGGTATTTCCACCGCGGCCGTGTCAGAATACCGGGCCGGCCGCTCAGCTCTGCAGCGGGACCTTACCTGTTCCTCTATCCAGTGGCATGCTGTCTTCCCGGCTTCTGTAGTGTGGGCGCTCAGCATGACAGCCGGGTGCCCAGTGCGCATGCGCGAGAAGCGGTGCACTTTGTGAATGGTAAGGCGGTACCTGGGACACATGACAGATCCCAGAAGCCGCCGGACCAATCACAAAGCGCAAGTGCTTCTCGCTCATGCGCACTGGGCACCCGGCTGTCATGCCGATCGCCACTACAGAAGCCGGGAAGACAACGCGCAGCTGGATCGAGGAACAGGTAAGATCAAACAAAAACTCTGCGGAAGTAAGAGCGGGTACCTGTCAAATTCAGGTACCCGCTCCCCACTTCCCCAAAGGTCAGCAGTCATCTGTACTGTCCGCAGTCTCTGGTCATCCCTGTGCTGTCCGCAGTCTTTGGTCATCCCTGTGCTGTCCGCAGTCTTTGGTCATCCCTGTGCTGTCCGCAGTCTTTGGTCATCCCTGTGCTGTCCGCAGTCTCTGGTCATCCCTGTGCTGTCCGCAGTCTTTGGTCATCCCTGTGCTGTCCGCAGTCTTTGGTCATCCCTGTGCTGTCCGCAGTCTCTGGTCATCCCTGTGCTGTCCGCAGTCTCTGGTCATCTCCTGTACTGTGTCTGCAGTCCATTAGTTCAGATTTTTTTTTCCTGTTTTCTGCCTCTAAAACCTAGGTGCGTCTTATGGTCAGGTGTGTCTTATACGGCGAAAAATACGGTATATACAAGATTTTGCATTTCCAGGTAGGGGGTGCGTGCGCGCCGTACCCACACTGCCATTCGTGGCTGCAGCTGTCAGTCAATCACTGGGTCCCAGCCGGTGATTACTCGCCATCACCCGGTGATTGCCGAACATCTCCAACGAGGAGGAGAACTGTTTGTAAACAAAACAGTTCTCCCTGTCAGATCGTGCACACTGCTTCGCATGGCTGTGCAGTGCACAGCCATGCAAAGCAGTGTGCTTACAGTGAAGCACCTGGACAGTTAACCCTTTGATTGCCCCTCATGTTAACCCTTCCTGCCCAGTGCCATTAGTACAGTGTCAGTACTTTTTTTTAGCACTGATCACTGTATTTGTATAACTGGGGATGTCAGTGACACCAAGTCAGTTCCCCCCAGTGTCAGAATGCCTGCCGCAGTCCCGCTATAAGTTCCTGATCGCCGTCATTAGTAGTAAAAAGTAAAAAAAAAAACTCAGTATCTATACCACCATTTGTAAACACTATAACTTTCACATAAACCAATTAATTTACACGTATTGGGATATTTATTTTTTAGCGAGACGTAGCAGAATACATTTTGCCCTAAATTTATGCCGAAATTTGATTTTTTTATTTTTTTTTATTGACCATGTTTAATAGCAAAAAGTCAAAAAATATTGTTTTTTTTCTCAAAATTGTGGGTCTCTCTTTTTATAGTGCAAAAAAATTAAAACCACACAGGTGATCAAATACCAACGAAAGAAAGCTCAATTCACGGAAAAAAAAAGGACGTAAAAATCATTTGCGTGCAGCGTTGCATAACAATTAAAGTAACACAGTGCTGTAACACAAAAAATGGCCTGGTCAGGAAGGGGGGTAAATCCTCTGGAGGGCAAGAGGTTAATCTAAACATTCTTTTTAAAAAAAAAAACGTTCCAATCAAATATTACAAAAAAAGAACATTGCATACCAACTCACTCTTCATTTTGGAGGTGAAAAGTTGACAAAGTTGCTCAATAAACGGTTCTTGTTTACGATGTTATTTGCATAGCTATTCAATTTCTGTATAAATTTCAGAGGAAGCAGGTTGTGCAACTCAGTTTACAACTTTGTTCTTGTTTGCAACATTTCACAAACAGTATGTGGAAATAAAATGTGCATGCTTCCTTTAATGAGGAAGTAATAAAAAAAAAATAATAATATTAATAATAATAATAAACTAACATTTTGTTTTAATTTACAGGTTACAAACCATTCTTTGAAGAACTATTGGATTGATGGGGCAACACTGACACCTTCAGGATAAAGATGGAATTGGAGATTCAAGACTCGAATACCAATGCTTTGATTTGCTGAATGGTTGTAAAAAGAAAGCCACCAAACTCGTAACACCCTAAATTTAAATGTGCCCCATATGTGTCCAAGTATCCTGCTATTTCTGGATATGATCTTTTCCACGGCTGACACTTGACCTCAGTTACAAGTTTTCCAGAAGCTTGGAAAAATTACAAAATGGATGGAGTAACGCATCAATATCACTTGAGTCGACTGTATAGGGAATACCAAAGCAACAGTGTTATAGCACTTCATTACAACTATACCGGGAAGCTCAGCACTAGTCGATACAAAGGTGGACTGAAAGCTGAATCTGTGTTTTTTCTGGTGGTATGTGTGCTTATTGTCTTGGAGAACCTTATTGTGCTTTTGGCCATCTGGCGCAACAAGAAATTTCATGCTCCTATGTTCTACCTCCTTGGCAATCTGACTCTATCAGACCTCCTGGCTGGCATTGCTTACATGGTCAACATTGTGTTGTCAGGGGCAAACACGCTCCGCCTTACCCCTGCCATGTGGTTTATTAGGGAAGGGGGTGTCTTTGTCACATTGACTGCCTCTATATTTAGCCTACTGGCCATTGCTATTGAGCGTCATATCACTATGGTCCGTATGAAGCTCTATAGTGGAGACAAGAAGGGACGAATGGCCTTGTTGATTGGGGTGAGTTGGCTGCTCTCTATACTGTTGGGTATTTTGCCAATATTGGGATGGAACTGCATCAACAACCTCCCAGCCTGCTCCACCATCTTGCCCTTGTATTCTAAGGATTATATATTGGTGTGCATTAGTGTCTTTCTGGCCATTCTAATCTCCATTGTGGTCCTCTATCTCCGCATATACAGGATTGTCAAACACAACAGTCAGAGACTGGGCACACTTCGCAAGGGAGCACTGAGGAAGTCCCAAAAGTACATGGCTCTGTTAAAGACGGTTACTATTGTGGTGGGTACCTTCATTGGATGCTGGCTTCCACTCTTCATATTGCTACTGTTTGATGTCTCGTGTGAGGTCAACTCTTGCCCAATCCTCTTCAAGGCTGATTACTTCCTTGGCTTGGCTATGATAAACTCTCTCTTAAACCCTATCATCTACACATTAACCAGCAGAGACATTAGAAGAGCCATTCTCAAGCTTGTCTGCTTCTTCTGTCTTGTTAATGAGGATGGAGAAACTAGAGGGAGATTTGGCATTCTCCCGGTCTTAGAAAGAAGTACCAGCAAATCAGAGAAGTCCTCCCATAAGCAGGAGGGTTTGGAGACCACTGTGTCTTCAGGGAATGGGACTCCAACACCGGTGAAGTCACTTGTGCCTCCAAGAAAGTACTGAACGCTGTTGTTCTGAATGATCATAGCCACCTGAACATAATGGAGAAATCATTTAAAATCTGGTCACATGGCATTACACCTGATCTGCTCCCGTGGTTCAGTTGAATGGGTTTGAATCTGCTGAATTGCCTTTTGTTTGTTTATTATAAGAACCTTAAAAACTCTGCTTTAGAAGGATACCAGCCTTGCTCCTTAGGCTTCTAGTATATCTATTGCTAGAGGTCCACATTGTGCTAACACAAGCTGCATGCACTTCAGTTCAGCTTCAGATTTCAAAAAATTGTCCCCTTTCCAAGGGAAGGGTTTTTTTGCATGGGGATAATATATTATATGCCTGATGATACCTTGTAAGGAGGAATCTTAAAAAAATGAAATGTTAATTGCAGATTGACTCGTGGATCATGTGAAATTTGCAGATCTTTGGATCTCAAGCCTTAAGGATCGGCCTATTTTATTCAGCAGTCATATTTCAAGTAAAGTTTGCTACCACTGATATTGGCTTTTTAATAGAACATAGAAGGTTTGGAACTTCTGTCAGGTTTTTATTGATATAAAGGAGAGATTTCCCTTTCCTCCCTGTACTTATGACAACCGTCACTAGGAAAGCTGACAAAGGTGCCCTTCCTAACTGATCTCCATCACTGGAAGTGCGTGAAGTACCTGAAAAGGCCTGGACAGGGTTTTTAACACTTCTATTCATACGGGAATAAAGGAGGTGGAGTGATAATGTGCTAAATTAAACTTTAGGGAGAAAGGTCAGAAATAAAACCTTAAAATGCAAGGTCCACTTACACCTTCCTGGCCCCCTCCCATTTCACAAATCAGCTACTATTTAGTGCAGTGATGGTTAACTTTTTGGATATGGGGGGCATCAAGAGCGGTCCCTGAAATCATCAAAGTGCAGCACAGCAGACACACAAAGACTATGGGCATGATACAAGAAATGGTCAGAGACTGCAGACATGATACAAGAGATGGTCAGAGACTATGGATATAATACAGGAAATGGTCAGAGACTATGGATATAATACAGGAGATGGTTAGAGACTGCAAATATGATACATGAGATGGTCAGAGACTGTGGCTATAATACAGGAAATGGTCAGAGACTATGGATATAATACAGGAGATGGTTGGAGACTGCAGACATGATACAAGAGATGGTCAGAGACTATAGATATAATACAGAAAATGGTCAGGGACTATGGATATAATACAGGAGATGGTTAGAGACTGCAGATATGATACAGGAGATGGTCAGAGACTGCGAGCATGGAGAGTTGTTCGGAGACTGCAGATACCATACAAGAGATGGTCAGAGACTGCAGACATGATACAAGAGATGGTCAGAGACTGTGAACAAGCTATAGGAGTTGTTGGAGATAGTCCTAAAAATTACACAAGACTTCTAAAAAATCACTGCTATAACAGGGCAATAGAGAAACACAGATTTGTGGCTGAAGGGGCCCCCGAGCACTGCACAAAATGTGCCAAAGAACCACATACAGGACCTGGGCCATAGGTTGGGCACCAGGGAGTTAAACTGTACAATTTACAGGTAAAGTACAAAGTGAGGGTTGATACTTACCTCACTCCCATCTTCCACTCATGGCACCTAGAGGAGGATGACATCACACTCCTTCCACCTAGACCATGGGGACCACAGAGCAGCCGAAGTCTTGTGAAAAGTCACTCTTCCAATGGTCTCACATAAGATTTGGCCTGCTCTACAATCCCCAGGAATCCTAACAGAAGGACAGTGACACATTACAGAAGACACGGGTAAGGTCAAGAATAAATCGAACTTTATTGTTTACAAGTACAATTTAGTAGGTAGGTAATTTATGAAGGGGACGGGGCCTGTGCAATTTGAGTGGACTGTACATTTTATTGTAAGGTCTGTGCTAAGCAAAAGTGGAGTCACCTCTAGTAGCGAATTAAACTTCCTCTTCCAATGGAAACAAGGCATCATATTTATTGCAATAGGTCACTGTCCCACCTTTGCCCCAGTTTTTGTAAAGCAGTTCCAAAGAATACCTAAAGTGTTTTCTTTTGGATAGAGCAGGGAAGAGTAAAAACCTCTGTAGATTTTTTTTGTTTTTGTCCCTGCTGGCAAAGCCACCTTCTCTACTTCCAGATGACAAATGTTACCAGTACACACTGGAAGCGGAATACAAGGGAAATCTTTTAATGGGGAAACTTGTGTCTCAAGACAGAAAGCCAAAAATAAAGAACCTCCTCAATGAGACAAAAAAAATGTGTTTTAACTGTCCCCTACGCTATCCAAAACTAAAATAAAAAGGCTTCAGATAGAATTTAAGATTCAGAGTAATGTTGGAGACAAGACAGGTGATATTTCAAACTGGGGTGGTGGCTGAGCATCATGTATATTTGTAAATTGGTGTACATAGAAAATGTATAAATAAATAATGTATCAAAATAGAATTAACATGTATAGTGATGTTCAAAAAAAAGAACGGAAAGAAAATATAAGCTAACATGTGTGCACTGGCTTTAGTCAGTTTGAATGGACAAACATTCTATTAGCTGCTCAGACTAGAGGTAGCAGCTGAACGAGTTGGGACAATCTCAGTCTATCTAGGGTTGTTTACTGTTGAGGTTTCAGGAAGTCATTTTTTCCTGGCCACCTACCTGACTTTTCCCTTTATTACTGGTTTATTATTTAGTTGGTATAATTAAAGTGGTTGCACATGAAAAATTAAAAGAAAAACAAACATGGCTATACTTATGCAGGCCATAGACGGGTCGAAAACCGTCTGTTTAAAAAAAAAAAAAAAACAACAAAAAATCGGTCGTTCAATAGGCCGACGTTACCACCAATGGTAAAAAAAAAAAAAAAAAATTGGCCGATTTTTGTCCCGTCTACGGCTGGCCTTTAACAACTTCTGTCCCTTGCAGAGAGCTCCGCTATTATATTTGACCTTAAAAAGTCTTGTGGTTGCAACAATGTATCCATTTCAGATACAGATGTTTTTATTCGGATACAAATAGATACATTGTTGCAACCGCAAGACTTTTTCATGTCAAATATAATAGCGGACTGGAATTCTTATTCTTTTCCTTCTTCTTCTTGCAGGTCATGCGCAGATTTTTTATCGGTAAAACGATCGGCCGATTTGCCCATCATTACCGGGAATATCAGCCGATCGGCAAAATCAGCCGATTTTTTTCCAACTTTACCGATAAAAAAAAAGTGCCAAAACCCCAAAAAACGCCCAACCAATTAACCCACTAACGGTGCAAAAATCGGCCAATTTTCGACCCGTCTATGGCCTGCATTACCTGCTTAATAGAAGGCCCTGAACTTCCACTTCTCCGGTCCCCTGCTGGTGTGCTTGGCTCCTCCTCTTTGGCTAGTGCCCCCAATAGGAAGCAGTATCTCATGGGGGCACTTGTGTGGGCTTGCTCCCAAACCCTGCTTCTGCATCCATTGACACATACAGTGAGACTGGTACACGCTAGAGCAGCCTTTTTAACATGAAGGAAACCATGAAAGAACTTTTAGGTCTCAGGGAAACCACTGCTAATAAGTACTCTATGTACAGCTCACAGGACAATAATGTGGTGGTGTCAATGAGAATATTGCTCCCCTTAGGCCTCATGAACACTGCTGCTCCTAAATTCACATTTAGGAGCTTTTGGCCTTTTTTTTTGCCAAAGCCCCCGAGGTCAACTCAAGAAAAGCCTATGTGGCCATGCACACGGGTTGATTTAATAGAGCTGGGGAGTGCAAATCTCTCTGCTCTGCATAGAAACCAATCAGCTTCCAGGCTTTATTGTCAAAGCTTAATTGAATGAGCTGAAGTTAGAAACTGATTGGCTACCATGCACAGCTGCACCAGATTTTGCAATTTTAGTAAATCAATCCCATAGGTTTTTACCAGAGGTTAGAAGCAGCAAATTTTAGAGGCAGTAAAACGCTCGTCTCCTGAACGCAGAAGAATCCCATTCAGGAGAGGAATCTTTTGACAGAAAACGTCAAAACGCAGAAAAAATGTGTGTAAACGTTAGGCTTGTTTAGCACTTGGGTGTTTTTTAATGTCAATAGCCAGAATACATTATTATATGTATAAACCAGAATACATTATTTATTCCAGCCGATGAAATGAATAAACACCCAAGCGCCTGACGCGTGTAAACGCGGTACACACATTTACCAGTGTCAGGTGTTTTTTTGCTGGTAGAAACAAACGTCAGGAGAAGTAGCTTTTAACATCCAGTGTGCATGTACCCTTCCAGATGAGACTGCCCTGATCAGCAGGAGATCCCCTGCTGAATTGGGGCTGAACAGGGCAGATTTCAGTTTTGACATCCGTGCCTATTTAATTTACGCCTATCGAACCTGTGACAGCTCTATGGGCAGCCAGATGTAAATGGACTCCGCTGTCTGTTCAGGATACCTGTTCTGTCATGTTTCGGTCCGGAAAAAAGGAAAAGAATGCAGTCAATTTTTTCTGGACCTGGACAAACCCGGAGAGAGGCAGGTGTAAATGGACACAAGTCAGTTTACATCTGCCTGTCCATAGGGCTGCATGGAGGTCCTAATTAGGTCCACCTGAAAAACTTGACAGGTGGACCTGATTGGAATGACCGTGTGAAGGGTCCTTTTAAAAGAAATAGTCATAAGAGAAACATGGAGCCTGCATTTTCCTATATTTACTAGTTGCCTGGCTGCAAGAACAAGTGAACATTTGTCTTCTTGTTATGTACTTTGTTCAAGAAGAGAAGCCATCTGAGAAAGTCAACACATGTAAAGTACAATGTAGTTTCAGAGTATGACTATCTGCCATCATAATTGGCTGGATGGATGTAAAATGATAAAAAGGAACCACGTTTTACTTCCCCATAGCCACTGGATCCCTTGATGCATTTTCAAATCTGCACCATGAAAATGACAGAATATGGTTGTTACATGAGCCAAGAACTCTTCATACACAAAGCCCAATGTGACCTAACAACTCCTTGTAGTGTTGAGAACATTTTGCTGAATAAATGTATTGCGGGTGTTTTTGTTTGCCTAGTTGCTGTAAATAAATGTATCTGTTATGTTGTAAATATATAAATATATGTATGGATCCTGCCTAACCGTTCTCTGCTCATGGCATTAAATACATTGATGCAACTATAATTAAAAAAAAAATTTTCCATGTCTGATAATTACATTGATTTGTGTTTTATAATGTTTTAATATTATTTATTTTATTATAGCACTGTCAATTTGAAATTAATTTTTAAACTTTTTCAGCTGCATTGCATTTACAGCTGAGCATCGCATTTTTTCGCACGTGTGGTCATACATTTTGTTGCAGCATTTGCGCTTCTGGCAATTTTGTATTAGCCAATAGAGAACAGTATCATCTCTGACATCACTTGTTGCTGTGTTGACATACCAGCTTTAACCCCTTCACGCCTAAGGGTAAAACAAATCTTAACTCCTAAGCACAATTTTGCAACTTTGACATGTGTTAGTAAAACCGTACATATCATCACAACTACTTTGTACATCCAGGTGGATTATACCACGCTTTTTTTCAGGACAAATTGGGCTTTAATTTGGTGGTAAATGGTAATGGATATCTCATGATTTTTTTTTTAATTATCAAAGAAAAAATGGCCCAAAATAGTAAAAAATATATTGGTGTGTTTCTTGTTACTACCATAACCTACCACCAAAGAACAACCCAAAATAAATTTTCCAGTTCTTGGCGATCGCAGTGATACCATATAAGTGTATGTTATTTATTGTTTGTACTCGTAGTACAGCCCAGAAACAATAGTGCCCATTTAGTTTTTTTCATGCACAGCAATCATGTGACGCGGAATCGGGAGTCCCGTGTCCCGATCGCTTTTAGTGACACCACGGTCTTTGTGCTGGGAGCCCGCTGTGAGGCGCACTCCCAGCAGAAAGACAGGTATGCAAATATGCGGCCCCATGGAAAAAAGCCCAGTTCTGTTTGTGACATCGGCGTCAAGGGGTTAATAGGTGTGTATTGCGTGTTTTTACAAACACCGATGCAATTCTATTGGACTCAAAATGCTGCAATCTGCCTAATTTGAGCTACAAAAGAAGCTCTGGAACTTTGAGCTACAGGAATGTGGAACTTTGAGCTCTGGAACTTTGAGCTACAGGTGTGAACAAGCACTATAGAGAATATTTTTTTTTTATGGTTTAGTGTTTTGTAGCTTCGAGCTACAAAATACTCAGGTATGAATTGCAGCCTATAAAGAACAAAACTAGCTCACCAGAAGCTTTCGATGGGGTTTGGATTGGATCTCTACCAAGAGAGAAGCAGCATATCCAAAGTAGATCAGCAGACCCACAAACAATTTTGTATTTTATTAAATCCATTAAAAGCACAGCAAAGCCAGTACACAATCCAAATAGACAGGAGACTCATTGCTGCTCACTGTTCTCTCCTTGTTGGAGAGGAAGCTGTAAATTAGATGCTGTAGTGCAAGGATCTCCCTGTTTCTGTTTGATTCATTCTGTGGAATGAAATTTTCATCGCACCCATCATCAGTTATAAGTGCAGCAGCTCTAATATGCAGAACAATGAATAGTATGTCAGTAATGAGGAAAATATCAGCTGCAAATAGCCTACATGCAATACTGGGCACCACTTCTTTACTCTCTGGTATTTCAAGTACAAGTTCAGCTTTTCAGAAAAAAATTAAAAGGTAAACTAACACCCAACAGCCTCTCTACTCCCCCCACCCCCACCCCTGGTCCCCACTGCACTTACTGCCTTAGTCAGTGCTGGCACAGAGAATCGCTCTGATCTCTCCAGGAAGCCCTACAGAAAGAAGGATGAGAACAGCAGGGATTTAAAATTCCCCAACTGCTACACTGGCTTTGTGGGCACTGACAGCTCATCCCCCATGGAGGTAAGTACAGCAGGAACCAGGGGGGTAGGGAGGCTGTAGAGTGTTAGTTCACCTTTTCATTTTATGTGCATTAGAAGCTGCAGCAAGTTAGATAGAGCCCGCCTCGTTCTCTGGCTACAGGACATCCAATATCTAGTCCTTTCCTTCCCTGCCTTACTTGCCCTGACCCACCACTTCTATTTATTGGATTTCAGTTCAGTTAGTCAAAGACGCTCAAGCAGCACATGTGGGCTGCTTTCATTAAAATACAGCCTGCTTCGAAGCACCCACTCCTCTAGACTGACATCCACCCACCATAAGGATTTTGATATTTGTGTAAGTCCTCCTAAAAGCCAACCCACTTCTTACATCAAGGCTTGAGCACTCTTGAGAGAAATGACAGAATGCTGTGATGTTTTCAGGAAGCCATGTATAGCACCTTGCCAGCTCATTCCACCAGTTTATGATCTGCCTGCATTGCACAGGAAAGCACAGAAAGATATGTCACTGGGTCTAAAATGAGCTTTGCGATGATAATAGAATGCTAATGGTTGGTATTGGGGGGCAGAAACCAGGAAAGGCAAAATACAAGCAGATTAAACTTCAGCTTTAAAATGGCTGTAAACCCTTACATATACCCAGTGAAGTCATTGGCCTCAGGTGATACACAGAGATTAAACAAATCCTCCTACAAAAGTTTTATCTGTTTATCTGCAGCCCTCTCTTCTTTACATCCGTTCAAGCTGCTGAATTATAAAGCTTGTGTCACGCCTATGGTAGTGAGCTCTATAGATCCACAGCTTGGGGTTCCCCAGGGCGCAGAGTCTAAGCCCCAGCCTGCTTGTTCACCAGGGCCCCTGATGGTGGGGATGGACTTGCAGCAGGCTGGGACAAGGTCGCGGCCCTCAAGTACACCCAGCTGAGGTGGAGGAGACCACTAGCGGGAGCAGGGTACAACAGGAGAAGACACAGGGAATCCAATGGGCAAGTCAAGGTCAGGACAGGTGGAAAACAAGCAAGATCAGGAACGAAGCCGGGGTCGGTACACAGATAGATAACATAGGATTCACAGCAGAACCACATGGGAGCTCCAACAGCACAAAGTTGCTCAGGCAAAGTGGGACAGACTGAGCATGTCTTAAATAGACAAGCCAGCTAGGAGGCTGGCCAGGAAATGATGAAAGGGAAGGACATAAAACCCAAAGGATAGCAGACGACACCCACAGGTGAGCACAGACAAACACACGTGAAGGAATCAAGAGCAGCAAAGAGGTAAGAATCACACAAGAGGCTGCAGGCTAATTTGTGACAGCTTGCCTGAGAGTTCAGAAAAAAGGGTACAGAGAGCTGAGGTTACACTCTGCAGAGCTCAGTGAAGAGAGTTCTGAGAGCTGATTGGAGGGAAGGGACACACCCTCTTCGCACAGCACACAGGAACAGATTGAGACAAGTATACACTATAGAGGGATATGCTTTGTTTATATTTCACATCTGAGGCTTACAACCACTTTAAACTGAAAACAGACCTTACATGTCAATACCCTAGTTGTAGTGTCTGCGCTCAGTAAGGTACACTTTAGGTTTGCCAGAAACAATCTAGACGCATAGGTGGACCAAGCCTTACATTATTTTACAGATGATGGAAACAAACAGGTAAGAACCATTTAATTTTATTTACAAAACTGTCCAAATAAAACTGCTGGCAGCGGCAGAACAGAAAGGCAACACTGCACACAATAAATAAAACTACCCTCTGTAACGCTTATACACCTAGCTACAGATTCCTCATTTTAGCCATCTAAATTCTTTCTTTAAATAGATGCATTAAAGTCCAATTTTAGTTTTTGATAACGCTAAATAGATACGCTGAGGGTACAATAAAGGAGGATTCCACCCCAAAATGATGAGGATAGTGGAAGACTGGAGCTGAGACAACCTGTAGTTAAAATCTAAACCCAACAACAAAACATGTAATATATTGATTACCATCTTTTAGATGTGATGGCTGCCATTAGGTTTCATTTTCCTGCATTTTCCCCTTATTTTGACCTGGTGATCCTGCCAGTAACACAATTCCTGTCCTTGGGTGACAAAACTCACTTACTGTACTGTATCTATGGAGAAGCAATGCTGTCACCGTATGCTACTTTACTGATTTCGATCGAAAACACCTCACCCTCTCCTTATCCCCAAGGTGAAGAAGTTGTGTAGTTCACAGAAAATAGCTGGGAAAACCAATTATATTGCTTGATCTTTGATCTCAGTTCATTTCACAAGAAATTACAAGGACATTTGCTTTCTATCAGTAGAGTATTTATGTACTAGTAGAAAATGTACTTAAGTCTGAAAACAGAAACTAAGTGCAACCACCACATTTAAGGATTGATAAGCTGCAATACATTTCATTTTTGTTTTTAGGTTTAGATTTATTTTAAGTATCCTTTGGCATCCATATTCATGGAACAGTTATCAAAACTCCCCTTCATGGTAGAGGCAGCCAGCCATCAGTAAAACAACATGGCACAGAGAAATTCAGCCTGTTGACCATGAAGACAATTGTCAAAGGACTGTTTGCCCTGTAAATTCTTTAACTGAATGGGTAAGCTAAACTAAGATATACAATGAACAAGAATATTCACAAATATGTACATACAGAAGGAAGTGAATACTTAAATTTATGTTCCCAACATCTATACGTCACACTGGAATTCTGATGTGTATTGTGGAATATTATAAAAACACTCTCCATCCACACAGTCACCATTCAGTGGACAGAAGACTCCATAGGTAATCGCAGATGAAAATCTTTGAGTGCTGGGTGCTGTCAATGCAGATGGGTTGAGCAATCTCTCCTCCGTAGTGGACTTAAAGATTTAGTTAAAGAAAAAATATGGAATATGTTACAAAGCAGAGCACCAGTAAATATCATGGCTGGTACACACTAAGTGTTTTTTTTAAAAAGAAAGGTTAGTACAGCAATCTCCCTGCTGTGGTATTGTGTTCTGCCCCTTCGCCAGAACACAGCAGTCAACACACGCAACCATTGGCTGATAGCGCTGATCGACAGCTGTTTTTTCAGCATACCTGTTCGGCAGAAGCCGGATATTCGGCTGGCTTCTGTCAGATAGGTTGCTCTACACACGGGTCGAATGTCGGATGGCTTCTGTTGAACCGGCCAATATTCGACCCATGTGTACCAGGTTTAAATCTGTGCGCAGACATAACTACCTTGTTCCTAAAAAAATTAGCAGTGGGTTTCACACAGCCTTACAGCTATAAATCTGCACTGTGAACTCTAAGGCACTGCTCTCTCTGACTGCTAGTCCAAGGAGCTTTGGTGATGTCACTGCTGTGCTGCTCACTGTTCTCCTTGTTGGAGACTAACTTGAGAAAAGAATACCCTGCCTCTACCAAAATGGCTGTCTCCACACAAAAACAGTGCAGAACAAGGCATCTTAAAACAGAACTTCACCTCAAAAGGGAAGTTTTGCGATTCTGCCTCCTTCCCAACCTATTGAAATTTTGGACACTTTTTTGGGGGAAGGGGTCCCTGGTTTTGACAGGTACCCACTCCCACTTTCACCTTAGAACACGATACAGGTCCCAGGAAGCTGCGGTACCATTCACCTAGTCAGCGGGGAGCCAGCTGTGAAGCCTCAAGGAGTCACAGCAAGCTTTCCCACTGTTAGCATGGCAGCACCAGGGACCCGAAGGCTGGTGAAGAACCTGAATCCCAGGACAGGCGACTGTCTTTTAATTAAAAGTCAGCAGATACAGGATTTGTAGCTGCTGACTTTTATTTTTTTTTGTTGGGGGGGGACAAAAGCAAAAAGAAGAAAGTGCATCGGCCTAGTGCATTACCAAAAGACCTTTTATTATTAAAACAATTTGCAATATACTCACAAAAGTACAGGAAAAATAGCACAGTAGAGTCCAGTTCCAACACTGTAATCGCGTCCATCCACAGAGGCATAACTTACGTGTTTCAAAGGCTGTGCCCTCTTCATCGGAGTTGGGACTGGACTGGATTGTGTTGCAGGTAATTTATCCTGTACTTTTTTGAGTACATTGGATTTTTTTTTGTAATAATAAAAGTTTTCTGGTAATGCACTACGCCGGTACGCATTCTTCTTTTTGCTTTTGTTTCAGTTTGGCATTCTCTGATCAGAAGTGGGCAGCAAAGCCAGTGGTATCTAGACTCCCTGTGGTGACTGTCATTTATCTGGTTCCACAAGATAGAAAAGGAGATGCTTCTGGACCACTATTTGAACCTATTCTGGGTCCTTCAACCTGTATAGAGTTGACAGGAATATTTTGTTTGGTTTTAGTAAGGGAGTATGTCCATGGGCTTTTGTTTGCTTTCGAACTTCTTCATTCCCCATGCAGGTCTAAGGCACAGCTGTCTCTGATTGCTAGTCTCAGAAGGTTTGGTGATGCCACTGTTCTGCTGCTCACTGTTCTCCTTGCTGGAGGCTATAACCTGAGAAAGCAAAGCCCTGCATCTACCAAGATGGTCACCGCCACAGAAAGACACAGTGCAGAACAAGGCATCTTAAGTAACGGCCTGTGTCTATAGGCTTTTGTACGCTTCATAACTGCTTCACTCCCTTAACAAGTCTATGGGAAAGCAAATTTGACCATCAAGCCCATTGACACAGGCCCTTATAGGCAAAAGATCAATACCGGTGTCCTTTGTTCTTTCCCTTCCTTTTCAGGCACAGCTTCAGTTTCTCTGTAAAACTGAACTATTCCGTAGTATGCACATTTTCTGGTAGATTAGACTTGTAGTTTTTCTCTTCTGTCAAACAACTCCTTTTCCTTTTTGCTAGATTTTGTTACTGATTTTTTTGCATTAACCCCTGAACGCCACGCCTCCTAGCCCTTTAAGGGGCTTCTGGTGCCAGGAGGCAGGGCAGGGTTTATGATCGTGTAACCGCCGTGATTGGTTGTCAAAGCGTTCACATGATCAAAAAACTCTGGATCGCAAGTAGCGATTGGGAGCTGTTAAGCACAATAACTGTCCCGGAGCGTGCAGGGCGGGCACTCTCGGCACACGTTTGTTTACATTTCGGTACACAAATATGCAACGTCAAGGCCAACCGAGAGGCCTCATATTTCCGTATGGCTGGCGCAAAAGGGTTAGTAATGTCTGCAGCACAAGCATATCTGTCAGAAGCAGAAAATTAAAAGTGAATGCCAAGATGGTGAACTACCTGTTTGCAAAGTGACATCGTCAGCACAAAAAAGAGTGCTACTACTACAGCATTTTAAATTCCAGCTCTATGCAAACAGGTAAATACAAAGATGAAATACATATATGGGAACTTATTTTTCTTTGATGCAGTTAAGTAACACTTCTTATCTTGGACAGTGGAAAGGAGAAGCAGCAGACTGATGAGCTCCTCTGTCTGTCACTCTGCTCCCCTACTGACAGTATGTTCCATGTATTGCTTCTCCTTCTCCCTGCCTGAGCCAAAGTGAATACTGAATGTGTTCACCAGCCAGCTTCACCTTAAATGCCTTCAGCTTTGATAAACTCTAGAAAATTCTTACGTGTGTTTAACAAATTTCAGTTTTACATAAATATACTTTTAATTTATGTTCAATGGCCTCATAGGGAAAAAATGCAGCACAAGTCACACTACAGTGGAAGGATACTGCCCTTGATGAGTGTTGAGTCACAGTTGTAATCCCAATCGATCTTGGTTACAGAATGGAACAATTTTGCCATGTACCTGGAAAGAACATAAAGAATTGTATTCTATCTTCCCCTTTTTTCTATTATTAGAAAAAGCAATAATATCTACAGATTTAAGCTTTCTACAACCTCCAGGACCTTAGTACGGTCCTCAGGCCCCAGCAGTCAGTGGTGGGAGTGATGATTTTTAAAGGGGCCTTTGATAACAGTAATCTCTAGCAGTTTCATTAAACATGTCCCTAGTCTCCTTCAGCATTACTTCAGTCTTCCACCAATCCTGTAGAACAGTCTCTCGCCATTTCCTTTAGCAAGTCTTCAGTCTAGAGGGATTATTTACTGAAAGTGCAAAATCTGGTGCAGCTCTGCATAGAAACCAGTCAGCTTTCAGGTTGTATTGTCAAGGTTTAATTGAACAAGCTGAAGTTAGAAGCCGATTGGCTACCATGCACAGCTTCACCAGATTTGAGTGCCCCAGTTTTAGTAAATCTCCCCTAATGAGTCTTCTTTAAAATCACATTGCATAATAAATATACAGTGTGTTTCAAAAAGAATGATCCAATTTCAAATAGTTATATTTAATAATGAAAGTGTGTTACAGTTGTATAACAAATTACAAACTAATAAGCAAGTCCTCAGGTTTCACTCACCATGTTATAAATGCTCTATGTGCCCTCCATCTGCTGCATGGATTACATCAAGATGATAGCTGAATTCACTCCCAATGTGTTTGAGAGTGTCAGTGGATCATGGTGAAACATAAGCACGTTGTTTTACATATCCTCACAAGAAAAAGTCACAGGGTGTAATGATAGAAACCGACAAACTTAGCTGTTCCAATGTGGTGGGGCTACGTCTTGCTGATAAAAGAAATCTTCAGAGTCTTCATTAGGTTGTAGGAAAAGCCCTTCAACATTTCAAGATAGGAATGTCCCTTAACAGTGTTCCCCTCAAAAAAAGAAAGGGCCATACATTTTTTTTAAAATGAAACCACACAAAACACATTAATTTTAGGTGAGTCTCACTCATGCTGTGCAAGTTTGTGTGGCTTCTCAAGTCCCCATATGCGAACACTGTGATGTGGAACTTTACAGCTTAGATGAAATGTTGTTTCATCACTAAAAATCAACAGTGCTAAGAATCAGTTGCCCTCCATGTCGTCTAAGAACAAACAAATGACAGAAATTTAAACATTTTCTTCTGTCACTTACAGGAAGATCTTGCACCAGTTGCAATCATTATGGCTTCAGAAGCAAATGTCATCTTTACACAAACCAAACAGTTGTATGAGGGATCGCAAGTTCTCGCCTAGCATGACGAGCGGACTTTTGCAGGCTTCACTGAAAAGGCTCTTGAATTCGTTGCATGTTTTCCTCTGAGGTGTGGGGTCACCCTTGACTTTTCCCCTTACATAAACACCCCGATTCTTCAAATTGTTTATACCAACGATGAATGTTCTTTGCCACTGCTGGATCAATCCCAAAACGCTGTCGAAAAGCATGCTGCATCGTAATTATACACTCAGTCTTTTTAAATTGTAGAACACAAAACGCCTTCTGTTCCATAGATGCCATCTTCTTAATGACTGAGGTTAGTGTCTATTTGGGCGCTAGTAGTAGTATCTATATCATCTGAAATTCTAGGCCATGCCTGTTCGAATAGTACAGGTTTCATTCATTGGTGGTACATGGTTGCACTGATATAAGATTTTAAAATTGGGCCATTCTTTTTGAAACACACGGTGTATGCTGCCCTTTGGAGACATCAGGGACTGCATTTGAAGTCCTCTATGGCCTCGTTCTTGAGGACAATTACTTCCGTTGTCCATGCAGGGCCATGTTTTCCCAGCATGGGGATGCACAGGTGCTACATGCATCACCACACCAGCAGTCCCATAGATGTCTAATGGGTCAGGAAGATGCACAAACATAACCACTGTGTCCCAATGTGACAGCATTGCAGGTGCATGTCCCCAAACTCACCCTGGTGTGCTTTTGGGTGAGGAGCAGTAGGAGGCTGCTGGCTCTCGCAACTAATCATGGCCACTTGCATGTAATTGCTCATGCAGCGATCACATGTGATTGATCAGCCTGAAACGCAGACTGCCTGCATCTAGGGCTATTCACTTGCATGCAATGGCTGCATGAGAGAACACACGTGAGTGGCCGCAATTAGCTGTGGGGCTACCTCCCACAGCTGATCGCCAGGAACCTCTGTGGGGGTTCTTGCATCCATTTGGAGGCAGGGTGCATTTGCAGGTAAGAATGAACCCTTAAAGTGTAATTCTAACTATGTTTAAAAATGCCCCCTTCCTCCCATCCTCTACCTGACCTGTATAAGAAAGATGTATGTACTTGCCTATTTTCAGTCTGCTCTAGTTTGGTCACATGATCCCTCATGTCAGTCAGCAGCTTCTGCAGGGGAAAAGAGGGAGTGTTCAACTGGGAACTTCAGGAGCGGTGAAATCACCTATAGGCTGGCATGTCCCAACCATTGTCGAGTCTCCCTCCTTTCCACTGCAGCAGCCTCTGACTGACACAGGGGAGCCGGATCACGTGACCAGACAGCAGCGGGCTGAAAATAAAGAAGTACACACATTTTTTGTAGCATATGTAGTATGTTGCAGGAGGGGGTAGGGGGCATTTTTAAACACAGTGTTATGCAGGTTTTGCTTAAAGCAGAATTCCTGCCTAAGTAACACAGCAGTGTTCTGCACAAACATATTTTGACCCCTTTATTACAGCCCTTTTTGTAGTGCTACGAAAAAAATAAGGTGGTCTAGGCCAGTGGTCGGCAAGCCGCGGCTCTTTACACACTTTAATGCGGCTCTTCTGTGTGCCGGGCGCCCGCTCCCCTCCCTCCTCTCGGGCGGCCGCCCCAAAAGTCAGGACTCTGCAGCTAGCCCAGCAATGGGCAAACTACGGCCCGGCGGACCTTTTAATCCGGCCCGCGGAGCGTGGCAAACATTGGCTGTCAGGATGTAGGCGGGGCAGCGTGACAAACTCCTCTCCTCTCACAGTCCGCCCTGAAGACCGGAACGGCGCGGGAACACGGCGAGAGGACCGCGCGGAGCAAAGGTAAGTGAATTGACACAATATGGGGAATGAATTACTATAGGGGGGATGAATTACTATGGGGGATGAATTACTATAGGGGGGATGAATTACTATAGGGGGGATGAATTACTATGGGGGATGAATTACTATGGGGGATGAATTACTATGGGGGATGAATTACTATATGGGGGATGAATTACTATATGGGGGATGAATTACTATAGGGGGGATGAATTACTATAGGGGGGATGAATTACTATGGGGGATGAATTACTATATGGGGGATGAATTACTATGGGGGATGAATTACTATATGGGGGATGAATTACTATATGGGGGATGAATTACTATGGGGGATGAATTACTATATGGGGGATGAATTACTATGGGGGTGAATTACTATATGGGGGATGAATTACTATATGGGGGATGAATTACTATATGGGGGATGAATTACTATATGGGGGATGTATTTTCAGTTTTAAAAATGTGGCTCTCAAAATAAATTTCAATCGTGGTTTTGGCGAGATTTGGCTCAGTTGAAAAAAAAGGTTGCCCACCACTGGTCTAGGCAAATAGTATATACTTTACATATGTGATGCAACATGTCATTTTCCGCCTGCAATTCCCTTTTGATAATGACAGAACTCACAAGGCTGAGGGGATGACTACAGTGGTGTCTTCCTGAGCTTCTCGCTCTACCTCTGCAACTTCATCTTCCAGGAGCTTCAAGTCTTCTATCTCCTTTTGGAGGAATGTGGCAATGTTCAGGAAAAGCAAAAACTTCACAAATTAAAAACATATAAAACAACTGATTAGCCACCACATAATTAAAGGACAGTGGAAATCCGAGCCAGAAGAAATCAGTCAGTGGAAAAACAGAAATCAAAAGGCTTGTTATTTTCTAACGGAGGGATAAGGTTTTCCAGCTTTAAACCAAGAAAGCTGCAGGTATAAGTTGACCTGCACTTCAAGAGGCATGTCATCTTCAAAGAATGCTTTCAGTGTAGGGAAAAAGTATGAAACAATATCCCCACCTCACCAGCTTACACACCTTTCCATTAAGTCTGACACAGAGATTTGTCTTCCAATATATGCACCACCAGGATAAAATAGAGAGCCTACTACATAGGTCTGTCCAAGCATGACTATTTCTGATTTGTGGTAGAGGATTGTTTAAAGTGATGGGAAACTCTGGTTTAAAATATATCATATTACAGTTTGTATTCTGAACTCAAAATACTCCCTTCTTTTGCTGGCACCCTCCCCCAAATTCCTTTCTCTTGCTGCTGGGATCGGACTTCCTGTTAGAGCATGGCTACGTTTGTTCTCTATAGTCCCACTGAAAGTAAAAGCCTAGCCACCCTCTCTTTCTCGCTCATGAGATGGACTATGGGATGCGTAGTGTGCCTAGAGCAATGTACATGACCACAACTGATGTGCACGGCTCATTCCAAACAAAAGGAAGTAGAGGGGAAAAGGAGGAATTTGGCAGCTCACGGAGAACACGAGGCAGAAAAACACAGTAAAAAAAAAATTCATGAAAAATAGATTACAGGCCCTTAAGTATTGGATGTGTATGGATTTTTGAAAAGTAAGGAAGATAAGGGCTAGATTGTAAGCTCGAAAGAGCAGGGCCCTTGAACCCCTCATGTTTTGTTTTCTTACTGTATTGTCTCATGTTCTGTACAGCGCTGAGCAAACCTTTTAGCACTATATAAATACTGTATAATAATAGTAATAATAATAATATTAATTTGAAGCCAAATTGAACTGTCAAATTTGAGTAAAAAACTGAAGGCACAACTTTTTCTACAAATTTTTCAGAATAAAAGCTGCTGGTAGGGGACAGGCTTTTCTACTGACCTGGAATATATTTACCTGATGTAAACTGAAAGTTCAGTTGAGCTTTAATCACCTGAGGGTGAATTCACCCCTAAAATCCAAGAAATTGAAGAGCAGCCGCAGCGGCCGCTCTGCATTACTGGTTGCATCGGGGAGGAGGGTGATGCGCAATTCAGCACTTTGCACTGCCCCCCCCTCTTTTTTTTGTTGGAGCTTTATTTGAAGTGTAAAAAACCTACCATTCACTGCAATGTTGGGCAGCACATTGCAATAGCACAATTCGGGCCTGCGCGCTGCAATAAAATGCAGCATGTCCGCATTTTACCGCAGTATGCTGCAGCGCAGTACTAGGCTGCGTTGCAGTGTGAATGGGACACATAGGAAACCATTATTTCCATTGTGTCCCTGTGATGACAGATGTTTTACCATGTGGCAAAATATCTGTCACTGCATATAGTGTGAATTGGCCCTAAGAGTTTTTATTTATATCTCTATTGGAGAGATTTCCATGGTCTGCACACCTGCTGTGCCCATTTCCAAGGGTTCCAATTCTCCCTGCTAGTTTTTTTTAACATTTATTTTATGTAAAGGAAAATGTATTAGAGATGTTGGAATGCAAAAATGCAGTAGTGCAGCATTTACAGGGTTAAATCAAGCATTGAGAAAGGGACATAAAACCTCCTCTCCGCCTGTCAAATGCTGTTTGAAGAGAGATTGAATAGAGATTGCTCTTCAAAGGCCACTGTACATGTGAAGGAGCCTTTACCACTCTCGTCTTCTCTCCTCCCTTCCAGACATGCCCTCGACATTATCGCATACAATGCATTACACCTACATTTTATGTGAGGAGGAAAGAGTGCAACCATGGCCAACAGCAGCTTAAAGGGGAGGCTGTGGGGGACCGGTTGCACAGAGGGAGGGAGCCTGCCAGAGTGAAGAATAATAAAAGTGTAACACTGTACTACTTTACTCCTGGGCGACTGCAGAATGCAAGGCTATTGTTTCTTCTTGTAACTGTTGTTGGGCTTTAAGGACTATTAGAGGCCATTTTCTCTGTTTGGGCAGGGAAGGATAAATTAATATGCCAATCACATCAAGGTATAGATCAGCAATGATCATACAGGAGTGGTCTGATGAAAGCATCAAACCACAAATCTTACACTTTACATTACTCTTGTAAAATCAAGGAGGAATACTAAATCCAATTCAAGTTCCAGTTTCGGGACAGCCTTCTACCACCAGCTATAAAACAAAGGTAAACCATTGCTTAGGTGCCATAAGTAATAACATTTTTCAGCATTTAACAAAGAATGTTCTGCATTTTTTCTTATGGTTGCATACACTGATCAGCCCTAATATTATGACCAACAGGTGAAGTGAATAACAATTATTATCTCATTGCAATGGCACCTGAAATTGGGTGGGATATATTAGGCAGAAAGTGAACATGTTGTCCCTGAAGTTTATGTGTTGAAAGCAAAAAAATGGGCAAGGAAAAAGATTTGAGTGACTTTCACATGGGCCAAATTGTAATGGCGAGACGACTGGGTCAGAGACACTCCAAAACTACAGTTCTTGTGAGATGTTCCTGGTCTGCAGTGGTCAGGACCTACCAGCAAGAAGGCCATGAGAGGCCAAGGCTCACTGATGCAAATGGAGAGCAAAGGCTGACCTGTGTAGTCCAATCCAATAGAAGAGATACTGAAGTTCACATTGCTGTTTCCAACAGAAAGGTGTCAGAACACACCGTGCATCACAGTCTTTTGTATATGAAGCGGCATAGCCGCAAACCATTCAGCGTGCCTCATGTCCACAGCCAAAAGCTCCAACAATGGGCACATGAGCATCAGAACTGGACTACAGGAGAAATGGAAGACAATGGCCTGGTCTGATGAATTTAGAAATGGTTTGAGGAACACAATAAGGTGTCAACTTGACTTAAAAATTTTCCAGCTCTCAGTCCAATTGGGCATCTATCAGATCTGCTGGAAAACCAAGTCCGATCCATGGAGGCCCCGCCTCGCAACTTAAAGAGCCTAAAGGATCTGCTACTAATGGTTTAGACTCAGATACCCCAGCATACCTTCAGAGGTCCAGTGGAGTCCATGTCTTGATGGGTTGTGAGTCTTAATGTTATGGCTGATCAGTGTATAATACCTTGTAAAATCGGGCTTTTGTACATTAAAGGAACACTACTTTGGTCTGAAGGATATTTTATGTTGGTTTCTACTGAAGTGTTTTTCTCACAGACATCCTGCAGCTCCCGCTCAATCTTATGAAATTTGGATGACACTTTTTGCCTGGTCTCTTCTGTTTCGAGAAAGGTGTGTGCAACTTTTTCTTCTACTGACAGAATATCTAAAGATTTCAAAAGAAAGAAAACAAAAATAACATAGATTAAAGTTAGAGTCAATGTCAGCTGTAGGCAACTCTGCAATACATGTTTCAGCACATTGCACTTCTTGCTTTTTTTTTTTTAACTTTATTTGAAGTGCCACATGGTAACACTTCATTCATATTCATGTCACTGCACAGCAGCACAATGCGTTACATTGCTGTCTGGCGACATGTGGTGCCATCCACTGTGCTGTGTAAGAATGAAGACCTGCTGCATTTTTGCACACTGCACTGCAACACACATAACACCAGCATGGTGGTATGAATGGAGTACATAGAAAGCAATTGTTTTCTATGTGTCCTAGTAATAACCTGAATTTATTCAAAGCAGAAAATGAAGGTCAGCACAGTAAGAGTGAGAAAAAAAACCTAAAATGGACCTAAACTCAATCATTAAAATGTTTTCAACGGGGTTATTTACTAAGACTTGAGAGTGCAAAATCTGGTGCAGCCGTGCATGGTAGTCAATCAGTTTCTAATTTCAACTTTAACTTTCAATTAAGCTTTGACAATAAAAGCTGGAAGCTTACTGTTTTCTATGTAGAGCTGCACCAGATGTTGCACTCTCACATTTTAGTAAATAACCCTCAATGTGTTTAAACCTCCAAATTTAATTAAAATAATACAGGATGATCCTGTCATGAAGGTCATTGTTCAGGTGCTTCTTGCTATGACAAATGTCTCCCAAATTCCTGCTTTGTGACCCTATCACGTGCACCCCTGGACGCTACAAGTGATTGTGCCCACACACATGCTAGAGAGTGCATTTAGAGAGGAAGTGGCTAAAAAATACTGCATGAGATCAGCACTATTGAAACACAAACAGGGATTAAGAAAAAAAAAAATATTGCTTATGATACGCAGAGAAGGGAATTTACTAAGACTGGAACAGACAGAATTTGGAGCAGATGTGCATTGCAACCAATCAGCTTCCAGCTTTCAGTTTCAATGCTTATAGATGAACTCCAGGTATTGATATTTTTACATATTTACAGCTTGGACCAATGTAACTATGTATAGACCATACCTGTGAGATGCCCCTGGAAGCTGTAAATTATAGTAGTAGGCAATACTGCTCCAGTGATCTCCACTAGCTTCCAGGTTCTGTGCCAAGCGGCTGCCCTGCTGCATTGTGTACACAGGTGTTCACCGACTTGGCACGGGCACCATTCAGTGATTGCTTGCATTTTCAAATGAATGCAAAGCATTCTCCGAGTGGATGTGGTGGGGAAACGGAGAGGTTACCTCACAATCTCCACCTCATCCAATTAGAGAACATTTTGCAGTAAGCAGCAGGTCAGTTGCTCAGCACAAGACCTGGAAGCAAGTAGAGATCAATATAGTAGTGGTGTCTACTACAGTGATTTCCAGCTTCCTGAGGAATTGGCCAGGTATGGTATATGCATAGCTACAATTAGTCCAGCTTGTAACAATATCCATACATGAAACTCAGCTTTACCTGAATAAGCTGCAGATAGAAGCTCCAGATTCAGTCTGCATTTATTAAAAAACTCCCATAGTGTTTTAGTAAACTAAATTGCATCCAGTTAGTGCTGGTTTACACAGGAATCGCACAGAAACGTGCTCTGCGTTCCTGGGCAATTCCTGTGTGATGCGATTTTCAGTCCACTCACTGAACGGGCTGAAATCGCATTCGATCGCACCAAAAGTAGTGCATACACTATTTTTAAAGGAGCACTGTAACCGGACTGCATGGTACAGGCAAACACACTGCATTTGCAATCTGCTGTGGGTGTCATTGTAATATGAACGACATCCTAAATGCAGGGTGTCGTTAGGAGTATACTGACACCCACAGCAGATCGCGTTTTGAACGCGGTGTGAAAAAAGCACACGGAATGTCGGTTTCCTGCACCGCGTTCTGATGTGAACGGGCTCTTAGGTTTACATCTAATTTAACCTCTTCATGCCGGCCGAACGCAAATGTGCGGCCTCCTGGCGTCTGGGCCTAGACACCGAGCGGCAGCACATTTGCGTTCTATTAAAAAAAGACATGTGCTGAGAGCGTGCGCCCTGCGTGTTCCCAGCACACATGTCCGGTACCCACGAAAAGGTCCCAATCTCCTCTTTCTAATCAGGACCACCGTGACGGCGTGTCACGGCGGTCACATGACTCTAAACCCCGCCTCCTGGCTTCTGAAACCCTTAATGGACCGGGAGATGCCAGCGTCAAGGGGTTAAAGAAAAAATATTATTATTTAAAGGTTTACATGATCCTGGGAAAGAGCTGGAATAAAGGTTTCTGTACCACAAATGGCTTTCCTCTTGTCTAATTATTTTATCTGCTCTTCACCTGTAAAGCTGGTTGTCAAAGGTCCCACGGCATGAAAATCAGCTAACTGTATAACCCCTGTATTGATCGTACACCCTAAGCAAACCCTGCCTGCTACTGCAATGCAAATTGACTGGTTTGTAACCCACATTTTGGCAACTCCCAGACTGGTGCTCAGGGTACCTTCTGTATAAAATGATGCAATTCAATTGTAATGTTTCCCATTCATATTTTTTAGTTCGATATTTTGAAGAACAAAGTGTGTTTGCGTTTGGCATTATTGCCATTTCAAATCATATCAAATTAATGATGATGGTAGACCTTTATAAAGATACTTTGGAGGCCCACAATTACTTCAAATCAAGTGTGAAAGTGCAAGGTCCTGACACAGTATGGGTTCAGCTTGAGAAGCTCCAGCATTGTATTGCAAACGGAGAAAGCTCCGTTTTAAGTTTTCTCTAACTTTGGTAGTCCTGGATCGGGCCCTGGAGCATGAAGTGTCTTGAGCAGGACAGGACCTTCAATCCTCAAACCTGTGCACGGGCTTTGCTAGACACCTTCAGCCTGGGTAAGTACACAGGTGTGCAAGGCTCATATAAGCCTGATCAAAGCTACTGCCATTGCAGCAATTCAGAAACAGTCTGTGTGTGAGGCTAGAGGTGTGCTCCAGCCAGAGGTGAACGTCTGGGGAGACAAGACTCCTTGTTGGAGAAATTCCCCTGCTCGCAGAACCAGGAGAGTTGGGTCAGCTAAGAAGGTCAGCAGAGGACCTGAGAGAGCTGAGGCAACTAGAGAGTCCAGGAAGGGGATCTGTAAGTCTTGAGTGGGAGAGCCTGGAGTGCTGGGATCCACAGGCCAGAAGTGGGCTGGTAAAGTAAGGTGCTGTGAATAAAGGCTAAGTGAGCCTGAAGAACCCATGGTCTGGGGGACCAATGTATAGAGCAGTGGCACTGTTGACAGGAAAGCCAGGTGACTCTGCATTTTCTGCAAACTCTGTTTCTGAGTGACGCTGAAACCTTGGTGTTAAGACTTGTTTCCTTTTTAACCCCTTGACACCGAAGTAACACAAATATGCGGCCTCACAGAACTGGGCTTTTTCCGTAGGGCCGCATAATTGCATACCTGTCTTTGTGCTGGGAGCACGCTGCATGTCGCGCTCCCAGCACAAAGACCGCGTTGTCACTGAGAGCCCCAGGTCCCGTTCTAACGATCGAGACCCAGGACTCCCGATTCCGGGTCACATGATCTCTGTGATAGCCTCTGATTGGCTATCACAGTGATCAGTCACTGTGCAGCCCAGCCCCCTTGTTTTTTTCTCTCTCTATGAATGGAGGAGAGATACATTGTATCATTATATACATCCTATTATACATTGTATCTCTCTAACTCCTGGCATTGAGAAAAAAAAATGTTTGTAAAAAATAAATATTAAAAAATAAAAGAAAAAATAAAGAAAAAAAACCTAGATCAAGGTTTGATCTAGTTCAGTGCCAGGGTTAGTGTTTGGGTCAAGGTCAGTGTCAAAGGGCAAGGTCAAAAAAAAGAAAAAAATTGGTATTAGTGTCAGTGTGTTTTAGGTAAAAAAAAAGACAAAAACAAAATGCGTACTATTGTTTCTGGGCTGTACTACGGGTACAAACAACAAATAAACACATATATGGTATCGCTGCGATCGTCAAGAGCTGGAGAATATATTTTGGGTTGTTCTTTGGTGGTAGGTTATAGTAACAAGAAACACAGCTAAATTAAAAAAAAAAAATTATTTTTTTACTATTTTGGGCCAGTTTTCATTTGGCAATAATAAAAAAAAAATCAGGAGACATCCATTACCATTTACCACCAAATGAAAGCATAATTTGTCCTGAAACAAACGCAGTATAATCCACCTGGATGTACAAAGTAGTTGTGATGATATGTACGGTTTTATTACCACATGTCAAAGGTGCAAAATTGTGCTTAGGCATCTAGATTTGTTTTACCCTTAGGCATGAAGGGGTTAATAGAAGTGGACTGCCATGTTTTTAAACCGCAAGTTCAGGCTGACTGTGGACTCACTTAAAAATGCTCACCACATTGAGTCTAGTCACTCCATATCACAACAGGTAAACATAATGACAGAATAAGCACCTCTAAAGAGATCCGAAGTCTGCATTTCCGTGTCTATAAGTGAGTTGATCATGGCCTCCTGCCAGTCCAGGCTCTTCTTCAAAGCAGCTGCTGCGTTGTCAGAAACCATGACCTTGACAATCTCCCGGCTCACCTCCACATATTCTTCCATCTGCTCCTGAAGCATTTTCAACAGGATAAAAGATGGATAGCAGAGCACAAATCTGTAAATCAAAATGCACATTGGGAAAATCAAGACACAAAGATTTTAACAATGAAGTAGGTAAAATTATATAATGCATCACTCAGCTACACCGCCTAAGAGCAGAGACCACAAAATGCACATTGTTGCCTTTATTGCCTGCAAAAGCTTTTTCTGCATCAATCTCTGATATGGTTTGACTTCATAGCTGAGGCTGATTTCCTCTAACTTCATGGCTGCGTCCTTCCAACTGCCAATCCAGGGTCCAACAAGACTCCCTCAGTAGCCAGGAAAGGTACTATCTCTGGGTAGAGCTTAGCCATCAAGTTAGGGAAAGAGATGCACTAGTAACAATGTGAGACTATAAGGGAAGGGTTTTTAGACCAACAGAGATATTGGTATCTTGAGTTGTCAACTCCTAGGCTACGTTCACACTAGCGTTGTGTGCAGGCGGCAGAGAGACGTTTGGGAAGTGTTTTTACCGCTTCCCAAACGCCTCTGCCAATTCTGCACATTACAGCACATGGTGCTGTTCTAATGAGAGCGTTTGCGTCGCGTCACGTTGCGGCAAAACGGACACCTCTGGTCGAGTCAGGAAGCGTTGAAGCCTCCTATTCTAGTCTATGGTGCCGCTCCGCAAACGCCCGGCCGGCGTTTGTGGTGCGGTTGCAACGCGGTTGCGGGGCGTTTGCGGAGCGGTAACACCATTCAAACTGCATTATAGGCATTTGTGCGGCGTATTTAACGCTCGGCAAACGCCTAGCAACCACCGTTAAACCGCGCATGCGGCGTTTGCGGAGCGTTAAAAAACGCTCCGCAAACGCCGGACCAACGCTTGCCAAACGCTATAGGGGCGTTTGGCAAGCGTTGGTAAAACAGCCAAGTGTGAACGAGCCCTTAGGCAGGTAGTGCCCAAGCATGCCTTGCGTTCTACGGCCATTCCCATGATGGACAACCTCACTGACCAGTAGAGTGTACAGGAGATAGATAGGGGAGGGCAAGCTTTGGCACTATGAGGAAGTGTCAAAGATTTGCCTTTGTAAACGTCTGAGAATTGGTTGTGACAGGAAGATTTGGGAGGGTGTTGCACGCATGTGCAAGCACCTCATACCTGGAGCAGATTGCCCCTTCCCCTCAGTGACAGACCCCAATGAGGGGAACCATTCCTTCCACTGACCCCAACGAGGGTGCACCATTCCTTCCACTGACCCCCAACGAGGGGCACCATTCCTTCCACTGACCCCAACGAGGGGCACCATTCCTTCCACTGACCCCCAACGAAGGGGCACCATTCCTTCCACTGATCCTAAAGACGGGGCACCATTTCTTCCACTGACCATAAAGATGGGGCACCATTCCTTCCACTGACCATAAAGACAGGGCACCATTCCTTCCACTGACCCCAACGAGGGGCACCATTCCTTCCACTGATCCTAAAGACAGGGCACCATTCCTTCCACTGACCATAAAGACAGGGCACCATTCCTTCCACTAATGCTAAAGACGGGGCACCATTCCTTCCACTAATGCTAAAGACGGGGCACCATTCCTTCCACGGACGGGTCACCATTCCTTTCACTGACCCCAATGACGGGGCACCATTCCTTCCACTGACCCCAATGACGGGGCACCATTCCTTCCACTGACCCCAATGACGGGGCACCATTCCTTCCACTGACCCCAATGATGGGGCACCATTCCTTCCACTGACCCCAATGATGGGGCACCATTCCTTCCACTGAGCCCAATGATGGGGCACCATTCCTTCCACTGAGCCCAATGATGGGGCACCATTCCTTCCACTGAGCCCAATGATGGGGCACCATTCCTTCCACTGAGCCCAATGATGGGGCACCATTCCTTCCACTGAGCCTAAAGATGGGGCACCATTCCTTTCACTGACCCCAATGATGGGGCACCATTCCTTTCACTGACCCCAATGACGGGGCACCATTCCTTCCACTGACCCCAATGACGGGGCACCATTCCTTTCACTGACCCCAATGATGGGGCACCATTCCTTTCACTGACCCCAATGATGGGGCACCATTCCTTCCACTGACCCCAACAGCAGGGCACCATTCCTTCAACTGATCCTAAAGACGGGGCACCATTCCTTCTTCTGACACCAATGACGGGGCACCATTCCTTCCACTGACCCCAATGACAGGGCACAATTCCTTCCACTGACGCTAAAGACGGGGCACCATTCCTTCCACTGACCCCAACAGCAGGGCACCATTCCTTCAACTGATCCTAAAGATGGACACCCTTCGACTGATCCTAAAGACGGGGCACCATTCCTTCTTCTGACCCCAATGACGGGGCACCATTCCTTCCACTGACACCAACGACAGGGGAACCATTCCTTCCACTGACACCAACGACGGGGCACCATTCCTTCCACTGACACCAACGACAGGGGAACCATTCCTTCCACTGACACCAACGACGGGGCACCATTCCTTCCACTGACACCAACTATTCCTCTCCCTAATACCAAAGATTGTTCATTGTTTACTCCCACTGGGTTCATCCAGCCCCCATGAAGTCTGAAGGTCAGTAGACGGTCCTTTCATTAGAAAGTTTGGAGACCCCTGGCCTGTTTGTTTTAATGGGCTGCCCGACGCACATCAAAGTTGGTTCTGGGTGTTTACTGTGTGCCTTTACATGCCAAAAGTGCACACCTGGGTTAGGGTTGTCACCTCATCCCACCAAACATTAATGACACAGGTTCTGTGGCTGATTAGGGTGGTCAGTAAACTCAGGTCGATCCTTATCTGTACTCTGTGTCATTAATGTCTTCAGGTTTAAAGGGATGAGGTGACAACCCCAACTTTGGGAGTCATCAACAATGACTGGCACCACAAGCACAACACACGGTTTTCACTCTTTTACGACACCCTCAGGTGTGAAAGTCGCCTCAGACAGGCCACACCCACCTGTGTGCATGTAGTCTCATTCATAGTATAAATACTTCACACAAGCCCGCCACCCTTACTACATGGCTGAAGAAGTCACAGTCCTCACTGACACAGCACCGCCCCTTACCACACCCTCTCCACTCTCACAGCCAACCGCCTTCCTCCGCTCTCGGGAGTGACCAAGTAACCATGGCAAAACGTTCAGCCTCCGTCCAATCGCGTATCAGGAATTCCTTTTCCCGCCTCCTTACTGAGGCCGTTCGGAGTTTGAATTCTGGCGCCCGAGCTCTCAGGACTGGAGGATAGAAGAAGGCGCGTGCTGGGCTCTCCCCTCACCCATTACCTCAGCGGCTTTTCCGCCCTTTGCCCTCTCCGGTGTCCGCCGCGTAACGGAGTTCTGGCGGTGAACAGCCGCGCCGTGTTGGTGACAGACGTCCGGTGAGAGGACGGGCTTGTTGTGGGAGGAGGCGGAGGGAAGACCGCCTCTGGCTGAGAGCGGGGCTGGGCTGAGGATACGTCACAGTCCGGGAAGGAGGACTGGGCGGCCGGTATGAGGAGAACAATCTGCGACGGACATTGCTGGATCTTCATCACGGAGTTGTCATTGTCCTAATGAGTGTGTTCCGGTCCTCTGGTGTGGCTTCCGCCCATCTCAGGGGGATCTCAGGAGGACTCCGAGCTACACACCGGACCGTTCAATGTTCGCAGAGGCCTCTCCAAACTGCGGCCCGGGGGCCGGATTCGGCCCTTTGCTTGCTGTTATCTGGCCCTTGGGGCATTATTCCACCTACTGTCAGCAACGGGGACATATTACCTGCCACTGACACCAGGGCACTATTCCTCCCCACTGACACCAATGATGGGGCACTATTCCTCCCCACTGACACCAATGATGGGGCACTATTCCTCCCACTGACACCAACGACGGGGCACTATTCCTCCCCACTGACACCAATGATGGGGCACTATTCCTCCCACTGACACCAACGACGGGGCACTATTCCTCCCCACTGACACCAACGACGGGGCACTATTCCTCCCCACTGACACCAACGAAGGGGCGCTATTCCTCCCCACTGACGCCAACGACGGGGCGCTGTTCCTCCCCACTGACGCCAACGACGGGGCGCTGTTCCTCCCCACTGACGCCAACGACGGGGCGCTGTTCCTCCCCACTGACGCCAACGACGGGGCGCTGTTCCTCCCCACTGACGCCAACGACGGGGCGCTGTTCCTCCCCACTGACGCCAACGACGGGGCGCTGTTCCTCCCCACTGACGCCAACGACGGGGCGCTGTTCCTCCCCACTGACGCCAACGACGGGGCGCTGTTCCTCCCCACTGACGCCAACGACGGGGCGCTGTTCCTCCCCACTGACGCCAACGACGGGGCGCTGTTCCTCCCCACTGACGCCAACGACGGGGCGCTGTTCCTCCCCCTAGACGCCAACGACGGGGCGCTGTTCCTCCCCCTAGAGGCCAACGACGGGGCGCTGTTCCTCCCCCTAGAGGCCAACGACGGGGCGCTGTTCCTCCCCCTAGAGGCCAACGACGGGGCGCTGTTCCTCCCCCTAGAGGCCAACGACGGGGCGCTGTTCCTCCCCCTAGAGGCCAACGACGGGGCGCTGTTCCTCCCCCTAGAGGCCAACGACGGGGCGCTGTTCCTCCCCCTAGAGGCCAACGACGGGGCGCTGTTCCTCCCCCTAGAGGCCAACGACGGGGCGCTGTTCCTCCCCCTAGAGGCCAACGACGGGGCGCTGTTCCTCCCCCTAGAGGCCAACGACGGGGCGCTGTTCCTCCCCCTAGAGGCCAACGACGGGGCGCTGTTCCTCCCCCTAGAGGCCAACGACGGGGCGCTGTTCCTCCCCCTAGAGGCCAACGACGGGGCGCTGTTCCTCCCCCTAGAGGCCAACGACGGGGCGCTGTTCCTCCCCCTAGAGGCCAACGACGGGGCGCTGTTCCTCCCCCTAGACGCCAACGACGGGGCGCTGTTCCTCCCCCTGACATTTTTTGGTCCCGCTGGCTGTAGTCCGACACCCCCCCCCCCCCCTAAAGTTTGTACAGTAAACTGGCCCTTTGTTAATAAAGTTTGGCGTCCCCTGCCCTAGTGAATAAAATGGTGGGTTTTGTACTTTTTATGTCACACAGTATTTGCAGTAATTTGTCAAATGCAATTTTTTTGGGGGAAAAATACACTTTGATGGATTTTAGTGCACTCAAACACAATCTATTACCCTTGTATGGTAAATGATGTTACACGGAGTATATAGATACCTAACATGTCACGTTTTAAAACTGCAAGGGAGAATGTCACCAGCACACCGAGGATCACCAATACAGCAAGGCAACGTTTCCGAGTCTCGCAGGACCCCTTCATCAGGCATGTGACCGACACACAGCCATTTTTGACGTAGGAACGTGTGCGTTTGGATTGTACACTTACGTTTTAAAACTGCACACGCTCCCAGAACGGCGTCAAACTACAGTGTCTAACCACTAGCCTACCGGGCACTTATACCTCCTTCCTGCCCAGGCTAATTTCCAGCTTTCAGAGCTGTTGCACTTTGAATGACAATTGCGCAGTCATACAACACTGTACCCATATGAAATTTTTATCATTTTTTTGTGACAGAGCTTTATTTTGGTGGTATTGAACCAACTCTTGAGTTTTTTATTTTTTCTTAAACCACTGAAAAGTTTGAAAAAAAAAATTTTTCTTAGTTTTTGTTAAATTTTGTAAATAAGTGTTTTTTCTCCTTCACTGATGTGTGCTAATGAGGCTGCAGTGATGGGCACTGGTAGGAGGCACCGATATATGGCACTGATAGGTGGCACTGATTGGCATTGATAGGTGGCACTGGGTGACACTGAAAGGCAGCTCAGGTGGGCACATGGCACTGATGGGCACTGCCAGCTGGCACTGATGAGCACTGACAGGTGGCACTGCTGGGACTACACTGATCATCAGTGCTCTGATCAGTGTACATGTCCCCTCCGCGGAATGCCGATTACTGGCTCTCCTCTGTCAGCGTGACAGCTCGAGAGGAGAGAAATGCCGATAACCAGCATTTCCCTGTTTACATGTGATCAGCTGTGATTGGACACAGCTGATCACATGACTGAGCTGACATCTTTGGCTCTTTCTGTGGATCGGTGATCTGCTGTGTCCGAAGGACACAGTGCACTGACGACCACCGCGCTGTGCGCTCCGGAAGCCGCACATGCGCGGTTAGAATAGGAGGACATCATATGACATCCTCCCAAAACGAGAGACCCACCTTGCGTCCGTCATATTGCTATAGGGTGGGCGGTGGATACAAATCTCCTTAGACGATGCTTTATTCCTTTGCACCGACTGTACACAAATATGTGGCCTCTCTGCAGCTGGGCCTTTGCACCAAGGGGCTACATATATGGATACCCAATGTAAACAAAAGATGTGCTGAGAGCGCCCGCCCTGCATGTACCTGGCACATTCACCAATGCCTCACGGAAAGGTTTAGATCGCTAACTTGTAATCAGGAGCTTTCTGATCATGTGACTGCTAATCACGTGACCCTAAACCCCACCTCCCAGCATCACAAACCCCTTAACCGTCTTTCACCCGCTGTATCAGGAAATGACGGATGGGTTGGAGCTCTCTGTAAAGTGCTCCCACTCTAGCAGCACATGCATGCCCTTGGGGGCGTGCTGCACAGTGATCGGTGGTGTGCTGTGTCCCTAGTGGATCACCGATCGCGGTAAAGAGCCAATGACATAGTATCTTTACCATGTGATCAGATGTGTCCAATCACAGCTGATCACATGTAAACAGGAAATGCTGGTTACCAGTAGTCCTCTCTTAATGCTGATAGCAGGTGAGGAGAGCTGACAAGCTGCAATCCACACAGTGCCCTGATTATCAGTGCAGCCCCATCATTGAGTCCTCTGTGTCCAATTCTGCCTTTCAGTGTCCATCGGTGATGCCTGTCAATATCAGAGAGTGCTATCGGTGCTTCCTCATCAGTGCAGCCTATTAGTGCCATCATTGCTGCCTATCAATGATTTCTGTCGGCTGTGGAGCACTGTGGTAGTTCTTTGATTCTTCCTCTCTACATTTCGTATGGGCAAGCAGATAAACTGACAGATCTGCAGGAGAACCGCTTGGCAACAGCAATCTGCTGATCACTGGTGCAGTGCTTTACAGGCTCCTGCAACCAAATTCAAGCAATTCAGTAACCATTTGCCTGCCGCCCTATAGTAGAAATACTGCGGCAGGGCTGTGCACAATCGCATATATATATATATATATATATACACACACACACAAACACACGTTTATTTTGCATTTCCAGGTAGGGGGTGCACGCGTGCCACTGGCGGCTTCAGCTGTCGAACACCAGGACCTGGCCGGAGATTCCCCGCCGGCACCTAGCAATAGCCGAGTATCACTGACGGGGGAGAGGTCTGTATGTAAACAATACTGATCACTCCTGTCTGCTCCAGCACGCTGCTTTGTATTGCTCTGCATAGCAGAGCAATACAAAGTAGTGTGCTTACCCTGTAAAACACAGCACACAGTTAACCATTTGATCACCCCAGATGTTAACCCCTTCCTCCCCAGTTTCATTAGTCCAGTGTCAGTTTTTTATTAGCACTGATAACTTTATTAGTGTCACTGGGGATGTCAGTGACAGTCATTTTCCCCCCTCCACTTCCCAGTGTCAGAGTGCCCGTTGCAGTCCTGCTATAAGTCGCTGATCGCCGCCATTACTAGTATTAAAAAATATTCCAGTGTATATATACTGCCATTTGTAGACGCTATAATTTTATTTTTTTTTTTATAGCAAAGACATGTAACAGAATTTGACTTTTACATTTTTTTTGCTGGACATGTTTAATAGCAAAAAGTCAATAATATTGTTTTTTTCCCTCAAAATTGTCGGTCTTTTTTTGTTTATAGCGCAAAAAATAAACGCAGAGGCGATCAAATACCACTGAAAGCTCCATTTCTGTGGAAAAAAGGGCATCAATATCATTTGGGTGCAGCGTTGCGTGACCACGCAATTGTCAGTTAAAATAATGCAGTGCTGTATTGCAAATAATGGCCTGGTCAGGAAGGGGGGTAAATCCTCAGGAGGGCTAGTGGTTAAAGAACACACATTTGTTATTTACCACCTGGTGCCAGTAGGCAGTCTGTATTTTAGCAATGTACAAAATAATAATGAGGGGAACTCTGCACTGGCCAGTGAGTTTAAAAGTATACAATGTATCAGTGTGGAAATGTTCTTCCCTGAGCTCAGGAATGAAAATAAATTGTAACATTTCACCAAAGGGAGATGGTTCTGTGACTGAAAGCACACTAGAATGTTTTCAGGTTCAGAATATTTCTGTGTGCATTTATTTTGCATTTATTTATTTTAAACTGCAAACAAAACACCAAAATTAATGATAAATGTGTCAAAAGAAATATGTATTGCAGTTAGTAAATAATGCATGTGTTTTTTTACTGAATTGACTCCTTTTTGAAATAAAAAAAACACGAGTTATTTTAACTCAAATTCATGCAGTATTTATCTTTTAGTGAACTGCCTCTACGTGTAAAAAAAAAATGCAGGTGTGTCATGTACAGTTAGGTCCATATATATTTCGACACAGGCGCAATTTGTTTTGTTTTTTCAGGTATTTACAAAAACCTATTCACATCCACCACTGTTGTCTTCCGTGGACATGCATGCCTTTTTATGTTGCTGAGCTCACCAGTGTGTTCTTTCCTCAGAATGTACCAAACTGCTGGTTTGGGCACTCCTCATGTTGCTGCTATCTCTCTGATGGATTTGTTTAGTTTTTGAAGCCTTACAGTGGCCTGTTTCACTTGCATGGACAGCTCCTTTGAACGCATGATGTAGGTTCACAGCAATAGATTCCAAATGTAAAAAACACAAAGAATCAACTCCAGACCATAGTGTATTATCCTTAACCCCTTCACGCCTAAGGGTAAAACAAATCTAAATGCCTAAGCACAATTCTGCAACGTTGACGTGTTAGTAAAACCGTACATATCGTCACAACTACTTTGTACATCCAGGTGGATTATACCTTGTTTTTTTCAGGACAAATTGGGCTTTCATTTGGTGGTAAATGGTCATGGATAGCTCCTAATTTTTTATTATTATTAAAGGAAAACTGGGCCAAAATAGTAAAAAAAATCATTTTTTTAAATTTAACTGTGTGTTTCTTGTTACGACCATAACCTAGCACCAAAGAACAACTCAAAATACATTCTCCAGTTCTTGACGATCGCAGCGATACCATATATGTGTATGTTATTTGTTGTTTGTACCTGTAGTACAGTCCAGAAACAACAGTGCGCATTTTGTTTTTGTCTTTTTTTTTTTATATAAAACACACTGTCACTGACATTGACATTAACACTAACTGACACCAATTTTTTTTTTAAATCCTGACTTTTGACCCTGACCTTGACCCAAACACTAACCCTGGTACTGAACTAGATCAAACCTTGATCTAGGTATTTTTCTTTATTTTTTCTTTTATTTTTTAATATTTATTTATCTTTTTTTTTTTTTTTACAAACTTTTTTCTTATCTCTCTATGTCAGGAGTTCGAGAGATACAATGTATCTCTCTTCTCCATTCATAGAGAGAGAGAAAACAAGGGGGCCGGGCTGCACAGTGATTGATCACTGTGATAGCCAATCAGAGGCTATCACAGCGATCACGTGACCCGGAATCGGGAGTCCCGGGTCCCGATCGTTAGAATGGGACCCGGGGCTCTCAGTGACACCGCGGTCTTGGTGCTGGGAGCGCGCCGAGCTCCCAGCACAAAGACAGGTACGCAAATATGCGGCCCCACGGAAAAAAGCCCAGGTCCGTGAGGCCGCATATTTGTGTTACGTCGGCGTCAAGGGGTTAACAACTAGAATTATTCATTCCATAACGCATGTAATTCACACAAAAACACTCGTGATCACTATATGGTAAGGTGAATAGCTGTGTAAACACGTGCTGAAACAATCTAGTGATGACCACATAGCGTGATACATACATTCCAGGGTGTCCACCAGGGGTGGTAAGATGTCCTGTTGCTGCTGCCCTGACGCGTTTCGTGCGATGCACGTATTCATAGGGATAAGGGCTAGCCCTTATCCCTATGAATACCTGCATCGCACGAAACGCGTCTGGGGGGCAGCAGCAACAGGGTATCTTACCACCCCTGGTGGACACCCTGGAATGTATGTATCACGCTATGTGGTCTCTCATTGGGCACTCTGTGTGAGTGCTATCATTCGCAGTGCCCATCTGGAAGAACCATGACCCTGGTGGTGATACCTGGTAGCAGTTTCTGGTGATCTTGCCTCCGTGGAACCGAGAAGGCGATCTGTGGGTATACCCGATCCGAGATTTGATGACCAATCTATGGCCTGGTGACGCAGGATCATATATTGCGTATTTGAAACGCACATCTGGTGAGTGCGTTTTTCACCTATTTGTGTGGTTTGCACCTATTATCACACCTTGGATCAGGACGTCCACTCACCTGGAATTAGGATCTCTCCATGATCCGCACCATTATATTGAACTTTTTTAATATTTATTGATCACCATCAGAGTGACATCACGCATGTGTATAAGTTTGCATTAGCATATTGTGTGTATTAACCGTATATTATTATTCAGCGCTGCACCACTTTATCTGGATATACATGTATTATTGGAGGTTTACTTTTGGTTACCTTTTCGGTGTATCAGCTGCTTGTTAACCTAGTTGTGTAATTATATTCATACACATCTTCACTTTTTAAGGTAGCGCTCACTAAACATCTTTTTCTACAATCTAGTGATGAAAAACGTGTCCACTTCTAGAGTGTGCAAATTAAATACCCTTACCAAAAAAATATATAAACACAAGCTTAGTAATCCTCCAGGCAGGGTACTGATATATAATAAGTTCCTCCAGAGGGATCTTCACAGCCACAGTATTTATACTCCTCTCCACATCAGTCTCCAAACGATGCCCACCATAAATGAAACCACAATAGTGTAATTCCGTAAAAACTTAAACAGAATATACTTTATTCATGTGCTTACATATATCTTCATCTTTAAAATTGCTATCAAACTAAATCAGCCCAGCCAGACCTCCGGAAATGCTCAGCAGATCCTCTCCTGTGTCTCAGATAGAGATTTCCAGGATCCAAAATGGACGCTTGATCACTTCCGGTTCAGCTGTGTGTCTGGCGTCACTTCCCTTTGACATGTTTCGTCAATTAGACTTAATCATAAAGGATTAAGTCTAATTGACGAAACATGTCAAAGGGAAGTGACGCCAGACACACAGCTGAACCCAAAGCTTGCATATATCCTCTGCAGCAAACTTTAAATGAGTTCAATATGCTTTTTCTTCAGCAATGGAGTCTTACGTGGTGAGCGTGCTTACAGGCCATGGTGGTTGAGTGCATTACTTTTGGTTTTCCTTTAAACAATTGTACCTGCTAATTCCAGGTCTTTCTGAAGCTCTCCACAAGTGGTCCTTGGCTCTTGGACAACTCTCCTGATAGTTCTTTTCACTCCTCTTTTAGAAATCTTGTGAGGAGCACCTAGTCGTGGCCGGTTTATGGCAAAATGATGTTCTCTCCACTTCCGGATTATGGCCCAACAGTGCTCACTGGAACATTCAGAGGTTTAGAAATCCTTCTGTAACCAATGCCATCCGTTTTGCAACAATGCTAAGTTGCGAAGGTCTTGAGAGAGCTGTTTGCTTTTACCCATCATGAGATGTGACACCTTGGTAATGAGACACCTTTTCATAGGCCATCAGTTGAGACTGAACCAGCTGATATTAATTTGCAATACTTTTTCCCTCTGTCATTCCATTTTATTACACATAACGTAATTTCTTTATTTATTTTAGTTTCTTTGTATGTATGAACTGAATGGGTTGGTACCGGTGTGTGGTGAAAGTTTCATGTCAGTAGCATCTTCTGGAAATATATTTACCTAGAAAAATGGTGATGTGTTCAATACTTTGTACCCGCTGTATATGCCATACCTATGGGATCCCTGTGGAAGCATCTGCTGAATAGTGAACACGGTGGGGTGCTCGCTCAGCACTGCTGCCATTCAGATAGTCTTTTTTTTTTTTTATTATTTATTTTGAAGGTATACAAGGCATTTTAAGATTGGGTAGGTGAAGAGGCAGGGCAGTGGTGTCACAATCTCCAGCTCATCAAATCAAAAAGTCTTGTATTCAATAAAAAAAAAAAAAGGCTTTCTTTAAATGGTGGCTGTTGAGCCAATTACCTCCTGTGCTTACTATGCAGAGTTGCAGCCACTTGGTACTAGAGCCAGAAAACTACTGCTACCACTAGTAGCGGTAGCTACCCCTAGGATTGACAGTTTACACAGGAATGGGTCAGGTATGAGCCATGGGTACTTACATTGGACAAGCCGGTTTGGCACAGAGTGGCCCCTATCCTCTCCTTCTGAGGTATCCCGCAGCACTCCTGGCTCCTCCCCCCCCCCCCCCTTTCCCAATGATTGCCCACTATAGGAAGCCTCTTCCTGTTCAGTCACTTGTGCATGCTCGATCCTGAGCCAGGCTGTTTGTGTATTCGGACACACAGCCCGGCCCTGCCCCATGCTCTCTGCTCACATAATTTGACTGACAGAGGCAGGAGCCAATGGCTCCAGCTGCACTCAGCCAAGCCTGTCAGAGCCAGGAGAGGGGAGAAGAGCTACTGCAGACCTACACAGCTCTGGCCTGAGATTGGGCTCAGGTAAGTATTTAGGGGGGCTGCAGGAGAGCTACTATTAAAAGGTTGTAATGGCTCAAGGTTTTTTACCTTCATGCATTCTATGCATGAAGGTAAAAAACATGTGTGCAGCAGCCCCCCCCCCCCCCCATACTTACCTGAGCCCCATCTCGATACACCAGCGATGTGCACAAGAGTGCCAGCTGTCCCAGGTATCTCACTCCTCATTGCTTGGAACAGCAGTGGGAGCCACTGGCTCCCGCTACTGTCAAACGCAGCCAGTGAGCTAATGAGAGAGTGGGGGGCAGTGCCTGGCTTGAGCCGCGGCTGTGTGTGAATGGACACACAGAGCAGCTAATCAGGAGCGAGCCTGCTCTGGTGCCCCCCTAGCAAGCTTCTTGCTGTGGCAGCACTTGGCAGGAGGGAGGGACCAGGAACGCCCGTGGGGGACCACAGAAGGGGAGGATTGGGGCTGCTCTGTGCAAAACTACTATATAGAGAAGGTAAGAATAACGTGTTTGTTATATATCTGCTTGCGGATGGCGCACTGTACACATATGCATGCAATGCAGGCCTGCTGCTATGGATCCCATACATATACGTGATTTAAGACTTCCAGGTAGGGTGGCGTACTGCCCTGGCTTTGCGGTGGTTGGCTCCAGCACATGCCGATCACTGGGTCCCAGCCCATGATTTATAGCCAGGATCCACTGATCGGCAGAATGAATGACAGGAGAGAGCTCTGTGTTTGGTAAACAACACAGACCTCTCTACTGACAGTGGCAATGTGCCGGTTTTTGTCCCCCTGCAAAGCTGGGAATAAAAACCGGCTCATTGCTTAGTGAAAACAGCACACCATACATGCAGTAAACACTTGTTATGCACACAGTTAACCCTTTGAATTTATTATTGGTTATGTTTTATAGCAGAAAGTAAAAAACTATTGCTATTTGTTTTGTTTTTTTTTATTTTATTTGACAAAAAAATCCAGTGGTGATCAAATACCACCAAAAAAGCTCTATTTGTGAGAAAACAAATTTCATTTGGGTACAGTGTTTGATGACTGCACAATTGCCAGTTAAAGTAGCACAGTGCCGAATAGCAAAAAACAGCCTGGTCTTGAAGGGGGTAAAATCTTCCGACGGGCAAGTGGTAAAAAAAGAAAAAAATATTTAAATTTGCTTTTGCAATCACTTCAATACAGGTAATGCATTAGGGTAAAAAAAAAACCTTTTACATTTACAACCACGTTCAGTTTTCAAACTAAAGTTGAATTTCTTAATTTTTTTTTTTTTTTGGGTACAGCTGATATTTCACAGCTAGCTCCACACTGTGCATGTGCAAGGCACTGCAGTGCTGTGGGACTGGTCCTGCAATCTCCTGGGATATGTGTTGACAGGCAGGGCAGCCCAAGATGATGTCGTTCTCTTAGGTGAGTTTCTGCAGTCGGTGTATGCTGTACTTTTTTCAAAGGCCGATCAATTCCTACTCCTTCATTAGAGCCTTGGTACAGGGAGTGGCTCACATTGTGAGGACTCCTTGGGACCTCAACTTTGTGTTGTCAGCCCTTCAAAGGCCACCATTTGAGCCTATCGGGGATATTCCTGGTTATCACCTCCATCAGAAGGGTGTCTGAATTAGAGGCCTCATGCTGTATGGAGCCATTGTGTTTCACAAAATATAAGGTTGTGCTGATGCCTTGGAATTCCTTCCTTCCTAAGGTGGTCTCAGTGTTCCAGTTGAACCAGGACATTGTGTTGCATTCTCTTCGTCTAGCTCCAAAGTTGGCTGAAGAGTACGACAGATGCAGGTCTTACAGGTAAGGCATATATCTTGTATGTATTTCAGCTGTATATCTATCTGTTTGCCTACAGTTTAGTTTTAAATTCTCAGCTATTTGGTCCCATTAGGTAGGCACGATCCTCTCAAGGGTTTCATGATATGTGTTCTGCCTCCAGCAAGGAAATTCATCCTGCAATATTAAATTTGGCCACTAGATGGAGTGTAGAATAAGTGTGCTTCTTTACAGGAACTAGACTGTTTAGATAAGAGCTAATATAAATTCCGATCATTCTGAGGAAGAGACAACAGATGCATCCTGGGAGCTCAGACTCCATCTTAGAAACTAAGAGAGAAAGAACCAGCCAATGGAGCACATGTGGACTAAATTTACATTCCCTACAGGCAGCATTGCTAGTGAGCATGGATTTATTGCCATCTGCAGCCCAATTATTTCACCCACCCTGTTTTGTTAATAAAGCTTCAAGATTACATTCAGTCTGGCTTTTTGCAGAATAAGAGGGTTTAGCTGCATGTCAAGTTACACACTGGGAAACGTGTAGCAAGGACAGAACAATATGAATAATAAAAAAGGACAGGTAAATCTAATGTATTATTATGTAGCGCCAACAGTTTGCGCAGTGCTTCACAAAATGAAGGTAGACATTACAGTTACAATACAACTTGGTACAAGAGGAAACAGAGGGCCCGGCTCGTTAGAGCTTACAATCTAGGAGGTTTCAAACCTGTCTTTCAGAGGTAAGTCCATGTTCCTGTTTCTTTCTTCTTACTCTTATTACTACACATAGCGTGTGCCAGTGTTGTGCACCTGCATTATACACATGGGGCCTTTGTCCTCACAAGACCTCTGCTATAATCCTTTGCATCTCATTTAATGTGACAGACTGGTTCTTAGCTGTACACAATGCTCAGAGATGGATACAAAGACCGGTTATGCTAGTATTCAAAGCAATCATCTGCCACAAGACCCTAACTTACCATATCTGCCCCAGGCTATTGTAGCATAATGGCATTTTGTTTATCTAAGCGGATATACAGTATACTCAACTGTAAAAGATATAATAACAGTCTTGATAGAATGGAGAAATAGAGAAGGTCTGATGTAATAACCTTTCCCTGAGAAAATTCTGTTACAAATTCCCTGCAATGCTTGTCACATGGGGATAAGGGGAGCTTGTATTAAGACTACCACTGACCTCTTCCTCTGATAATGATAGTCACCTAACTGTCATACTGAAATTATGGCTTCAAATGCATTCTAAATTACTGACCCAAGAGAGACCTGCAGATATGAAATTCTGTTACTTTCTTTCCCAGATGGTCAAGGGCAGTGGAGAAAGTATAAATGCTGCTGGACAAACATAGCCAGGTAACAGATATTCTTAGAGCAGTCTACACATTTCTCTGAAAGGCTTCCTTTTAACACTTACATTTCCTGGCATGTTCTACAGTTGCCCAAGTGGTTCCGAATGGTAAATTGCAATTTAGTGCATTAACCTCCCCGGCGGTATGATTATTTCAGATTTTTGGTGCTGAAAGCGGTACCATTATTTTGCATGGAAATATGTAGTTTTTTATTGTACGCTGTAATTTTTAGGAATAACTCACTGAAATCTGTCCGAACAAGAGTCTAGTAAACATCCCGGGTATGATAAAATTTGAAACACGAAATCATAAATTATAATTTAATAAATAATATAATAATAATAATACATTTAATTCAATAATATAATCAAACCGAAAACACTGAAATTTGAAATATAGCGCCAAGTTCGCACATTGCTGAGCAAAGTCGCAGAATCGTTTTCAGTGTCTGATGATGAATTTCCCCACGAATCATTACCACTCAATTCTGCAAGTGGTTCTGATTTACTATCGCTGTTCTCCTAGCTGATCTAAACCCGCTTTTGACCTAAAGGGACACTTTTTGGACGCCATGGACGTTTCTCAGTTTCCAGGCAGAAAGAACAGACAAAATGCAGGCAGGGCACAGGACAAAGCACTCGGGACAAAATGTATGTGAAATGGGTTGAAACAGCAATGGTTTACTATGAAAAATGTGTTTTGAAAAAAATTACATTTTTTTTGAATTTTCAAATTTCCCGCCGCCGCCCGTACGTCCCGACATCACAGGGACCGGAACACAGAAGCCGGATGCCGGCATCGGCCGGAGGAGATGGCCGGGGACGCTGCAGGGGACACATCGCGGGAGCGAAGGACAAGGTAAGCTCTGCAGGGACTCCCTATGCAGCGCCGCATGGTAAGCCCGAGTGTAATGAAGTCGATCCATCAATCAAATTTAGTACAATCAGCCTGTTGGCAGCTTTAGCGGCCAGCAGTGATCATTGTGTTCTGCCAGCAGGAATGTTGATGAGGAAATCGAGCGAAATGAGGCATATGTTGATGAGGAAAAAGAGCAATTTTCTTTCCTGCAACCCGTGGCCTGCCTTAGGTCATATTTTTATACCAAAGGCTAATCTACATAATGCTATATCTTATGCACATAGGTGGAATGGGGGTTAGTTACAAAAACTGGAGAGCGCAAAATCTAGAGCTGCTGTGCATGGTAGCCAATCAGCTTCTGATTGCACCAGTTTTAGTAAATCTCCCCCAATAAGTCCACTTTTAAATCTGCTTGATTTACTAAAGAAGAAGCAAGCTCACTTTACAACGTGAACATACTTTAGCAACTCAATCCTTTTGTAAATCAACCATTTTGTGTGTATACAGTTGCAAGAAAAAGTATGTGAACCCCTTGGGATTACGTGGAATTTTGCATGAATTGGGCATAAAATGTGCTCTGAACGTCATCTAAGTCACAGCAATAGAAGAACACAGTCTGCTGAACATAATACTACACAAACATTAGATGTTGCCATGGTTTAATTGCACATAACATGTAAACATTCACAGTGCAGGGAGGAAAAAGTATGTGAGGCCCTAGCTTAATGACTTCTCCCAGAGCTAATTGGAGCCAGGAGAGAGCCAACCTTGACTCCAATCAGTGTGATGATATTGGATGTGTTGCTGACAGCTGTCCTGCCCTTAAAAAACACACACCTGTTTTGGGTTTACTGGTTTCAAGAAGCACTGTCTGATGTGAACCATGCCTCGCAGAAAAGAGCTCTCAGAAGACCTACGATCAAGAATTGTTGACTTGCATGAAGCTGGAAAGGGTTACAAAAGTATCTCCAAAAGCCTTGATGTTCATGTGTCCACGGTAAGACAGACTGTCTACAAATGGAGAAAGTTTAGCACTGTTGCTACTCTCCCTAGGCGTGGTCGTTCTGTAATAAATGACTGCAAAAACAATGCTGCATGAGGTAAAGAAGAATCCCAGAGTGTCAGCTAAAGACCTACAGAAATCTCTGGCACATGCTAACATTTTGTTGACACATCTACAATAAGGAAAACATTAAACAAGAATGGAGTACATGGGAGGACACCACGGAGGAAGCCATTGCTGTCCAAAAAGAATATTGCAGCACGTTTGAAGTTTGCAAAAGAGCACCTGGATGTTCCACAGCACTACTGGCAAAATATACTGTGGACAGATGAAACCAAGATTGAGTTGTTTGGGAAGAACACACAACACTATGTGTGGAGAAAAAAAGGCACAGCACACCAACATCAAAACCTCATCCCCACTGTAAAACATGGCGGAGGGAGCATCATGGTTTGGGGCTGCTTTGTTGCCTCAGGGCCTGGACAGATTGTTGTCATTGATGGGAAAATGAATTCCAGAGTTTATCAAGACATTTTGCAGGAAAACGTACGACCATCTGTCCGCCAACTGAAGCTCCGCAGAGGATGGGTGATGCAACAGGACAATGACACAAAGCATACAAGTAATTCAACAAAACAATGGCTGCAACAGCACAGAATACGCCTTCTGGAGTGGCCCAGTCAGAGTCCTGACCTCAACCCGATTGAAATGCTGTGGCATGACCTTAAGAGAGCGATTCACACCAGACATCCCAAGAATATTGCTACACTGAAACAGTTTTGTGAAGAGGAGTGGTCCAAAATTACTCCAGATCGTTGTGCAGGTCTGATCTGCAACTACAGGAAACGTTTGGTTGAGGTTATTGCTGCCAAAGGAGGGTCAACCAGTTATGTCCAAAGGTTCACATACTTTTTCCTCCCTGCACTGTGAATGTTTACATGTTATGTGCAATTAAACCATGGCAACATCTAATGTTTGTGTAGTATTATGTTCAGCAGACTGTGTTCTTCTATTGTTGTGACTTAGATGACGTTCAGAGCACATTTTATGCCCAATTCATGCAAAACTCCACGTAATCCCAAGGGGTTCACATACTTTTTCTTGCAACTGTATATCCTTTACATATATTACTAATTGTATTAGAAAGCACAGCCATTTGATGACATGTCTGCAAAGTAACTGTTTTTTCATATTTAGATTTCCTTTAAGACCACGTGACTGAGACAGATATCTAAGACACATGCAGTGTCCTATAATTAGAAGTTCTGTAAAATGTAGCTGCTGCCTGGATCACACATGATCCTTTGCCAGGCATTAACTGTGAATAATCAAAAATATGCTTTACTGTCAATTCATCTGTTACATTGGTATTTACAGTATTATTGATAATTTTCTGCCCTGATTTCCAGTTGTGCTTTTAATAAAGACGATGACTTGCAATTTCAGCACACACTACACAGGAATGATTCAGCGTTTTCACCATCAGGAAACACACACTGAGAAAATCCTGCTGCTCAAGGTGAATTCAACTTTCTCTATCTCTCCAGTGTTGATGGGGAATCCCTCCAGCAGTGCTATTGTATTCTGCCGGGAAGGGGGGGGGGGAGAGTCTTTCTGGCCGACAGATTACAATGATTACTGCTAGCAGCTATAGTCACTGGCAGTAATCGCATTCAGAGAAATCTGACAAGCTGGTTGTACCCAAGTTGATCGATGGATCAGCTTGGGCACAGATCCAATCAGCCTGCCCGTACATGGATCAAAAGTTGTCCGGTCCCAGCTAAACCAGCTGAATATCGATCCATGTTTGTCCTGCTTAACTTGTACCTCTTAGGGAACTTCCATTTCCTGTGCAGCTATCAGAACAGGATGTAAGGAGAAATTCCCAGAACCAAGTTTTTGATCTACATGCTGCATTTTAATGGCACATTTAGACTATTGGATTGTGGTAACTCAAGCATTACCACACTTATTTTGAGTGGCACCCCAACTCGCTAAGGCACTTGCACTGTGTCATATTACAAGGACTTGTTGGCGTGTCGACAGCCCATTCATAGCAATAGGCTGCCTTAACGCAATGCGTGGTAACTCATGACATATCACATGTTAACGCACAGCAAATGGGTGGTGTGAGGCACATGTACCTATAGCAACGTGCGAAAGTATTCACATGCACTGTAAACTTGCTTTGGCCAGGATGTAACTAATAGCTATGGTCACAGTGAAAGTGCTTGGAGGCACACACAATTACCCAATTATGCCTTATCTTAAAGGTAAAATGTTGCCTGACATTTAATTGTGTTGGAAGTCATGATTGTGTTAAGTCCAGACTCCCCACCATACATTCAAACATTATCCAGATTGTGAAAAGAAAGGTATCACCTGACAGCTTATGCTGCCTACTCTACAAAAAATAGTTATTCGTTTACATGGTTACGTTTTTGAGTAACATGGTGCACAGGACAATGGTGTTCAGTAAGCCGTAGCAGACCGGCTTGGTTTTTTTTTTTCTGCACTGAACTGCTAAAGCAACTTTGTTCTTTTTTGTGGGTCATTTATATTGCATCAAAAATGTTGCATTGTTAATAAAGCCCAAAGTCTTGCTCGTGCTTTGCAGCACACACTTCGGTTCAAGTCACACTGGGCAAGTATTGATCCAAAATGGTGCTGCGAGAGCGGCCCGCATGATGATCCATGTTGGCATGAATGCTGCTCCATTTTGGAATGATGAATATGCAGTGTGGTTTGAGTTGTAGTCAATGCACTGCAATGGTTTGAATTTTAACAATAAAGCTGTAGTTGTTAGTTTTTGCTGTTAGAGCTATGTATTTTTCTATGAGTGTATGTGATGCCCAAGGAACTGTAAAACCTGAGGAAAACTTAGCAAACACTGTAAAAAATGTGGGCCAAGAAAAATCAGCAACAGTCTCTTTAAGGAGCACTGAGTCTCCTTTGGTGAAACTCCTTAGACCACAGATGAAACTCTCCTTATCCACCTGGCTGTTCTGAGGGTATCCCTGGGCAAAGGATTCCAAGATCTGCAGTTAAGTAGTCCCGGATGAGAACTAGTTGGGTATTACACCTGACTGCCCTCTCCCTTCTGTGGCCCAGGAGTGTAGAAGTACTCATACTGTACTGTTCTGTTAGCTTGGTGGCTTGCAGTTGCTTTCAGGCCTTACGTTGGGCTAGCTCTTTTTCTGTTGACAGGTTGCCCTCCCTTGGAGACTTGTGGTACTGTGAAGATCCTTCCATCCAGCACCAGCCTGTTGGTAGGCTCCCCTCCCTGAGGTCCCCTCCCAGGCTCTACACTCCAGCACCTTCTTTCAGTCCATCTTCACCCGACTCCAACTACCCTCCTGCTGTTGAGGCTCTCACATTAAAGGGCTGTTCTTAGCCACCATGCCTGGCCTCCTGCCTGGGGATTGGCCAAGTTCCCTTAAACATGCAAATCTAGGCCTCCTCCGCCCCTCTTCTAGAAAGTTCCTGTAGTTTCGAGAAGGGTGGAAGGGCTCCAGAAGCCCTGACCTGTAGAGCTTCTCAGCCTGTCCTGAGGTAATTTCACTGCCTCATCCCAGGTTTCTAACAAGCCTCTGAATAAACACACAATCCTGCCTAACCTACAGGTCACTACACAAGGATTTAACAATTTGTTTGCAGATTCCTGCCTTTTGTTATTCTGAAGAAATAGCTGTTTGTTTGTCTGTGTCCGTGTGCACAGTGAATGTAAGTGACTTTATCATTATCAAACAGCTGCTGTACTTGCAGGGTTCTAATGAGGAAAGTGGCAGGGTCTAAATCTGTTTAGACATAACTTCCCTTTGGGAGTATCTCACAAAAATGAAATATTTGTTAGACTGCAGGGAAAATCAATAGGCCATTCACACAAGTAGGAAATTACATTTCTGGGGGCGTTCTGTATACCATCTGTGTACAGAATGCCTCCAGGTTGCTATATTGCATTGCATTTTACAGAAAATTACAGCACTGCACATTATTTTAGTTTTTTATGTTCCCCACCCCAAAGATTTCAGCTTGTTTTTCAATTGAGTTGTACAATTTATAGGTCACATTAAAGATGGAAAAAGTTCTGAAATTATTTATCTTTGTCTCATTTTTTTTACATCACAGAAACCTGACATTTTAACAGGGGTGTATATACCTTTTATATCCACTGTATGTGTTTGTGTACCATTCATTGGCAACTCAAACATGGTGAAGCTTTGCTGCGATTGGTGTGCAGTAATCTACATTGCGTGAAGCTTGTCATCCAGAAAGGAGCACGAGCTTCTTTTTGGTGACAAGCTTTGTGTGATGCAGATTGCTGCGTATTAAATCATGGCAAAACCACAGCGCCTTTGACGTTCTATTAAAAATTCATGCCATACTAACACCTGTGCTGCATTTTGCCATGATTGCAGTCCAATTTGGAATCGTGGCGATTTCGCCCACAATCCCAGATCGACAGATGTGAACAGGGCCGTAAAAAGATCATGCAGTGGCTATTGAAATGCTGAAAGAAGTGGCTGCTAAGAGGATGTAGGGGATTACCATAGCTAATAGAAATAATAGGCTGAACCCAGTTGAGGCATAAATACAATGGACAATTTACATGAAGACATATATCATCCTTGTTGTTTGACTGGTTACCTGGGACTCTCTAATTGCAAGTTTAAAAGCATTGAATTTCAGAAGAATAGCTTAGCGTGCTGTGATCAATGTCAAGATAACCTTGTTCACAGATAGCATATGTTTAAATTCTGAATTTTCATATTTGACTGGAGTATACCTTTACATACAAAGCCTTTGAAGAGGTATGCGAAAAGTATCCAAGTCACATTCACACAACAAAAACACTGCTGTATTTATCTCTGTACATTCCATTCTCAGAAAAACAGGGCTGCAACTACACAGTGACTCAGCAATTCAGGTTCATGTACTGTGTGCAAAAACTTCCTTGTTTGCAGCAAAAAGAAAAAACCTCTTCTATAAGGCATAGGCAGGATTTCTAGAAAATGACTACTGAGGCAGAGTTCACTGGCAGGGGCTGTACACAGCAAGATATTATAAAGAATACATTTTTTTAAGAGTGACAGGGCTAGTTAGAAGTTGGATCTATCAGATACTGCCTTACTGAATAACTTTACAGAGCAGAGATCTGCAGTAACCCAAAGCAATGAGGTTAGCCATTATTATTATACAGGATTTATATAGCGCCAACAGTCTGCTCAGCGCTTTACAATATAAGGGAGACAGTACAATTACAATACAATTCAGTACAGAAGGCATGTGAGGGCCCTGCTCATGGAGCTTACAATCTAAAGGGCCATCAGCAGTTCCCGTAACGAAACTAACATAGAAGGGCCCACATGAAGGACATCCGCCTTTTAGCTCTTCAGTGTTAAGGTGGGAATACACGATTAGAAAATCGAACGATCGGTCATCCGACGACCGAGAGGCGTTCGTTCGTTGATCGAAATCATGGCCCACATTAACCAATCTAAAAGAATAGTTCGTCAGGCAATACGTAGTGTTGACATCTTCTGTACAAGTGGAAGTGATATGGTGTACGTGTGACCTTGTAGCCACGCCCTTCCGGCCCGAACGAGAGATATACACAACAATTACCAGCAATGAGTATAATTTATAATTTTTTTTTTGGGTACTTATATAGCATTGTCAATTTACGCAGCGCTTTACACATATATATTGTACATTCACATCAGTCCCTAACCCTCAAGGGGCGTACAATCTAAGGTCCCTAACTCACATTCATACATACACATACTAGGGCCAATTTAGACAGGATCCAATTAACCTACCAGCATGTCTTTGGAGTGTGGGAGGAAACCCATGCAGGCACAGGGAGAACATGCAAACTCCAGGCAGGTGGTGCCGTGGCTGGGATCTCCTCGCAGATAACATACATTATATGAAAACAATGTTACGAGAAAAAAATTATCCACCGTGTGTCATTCTTCCATGTGATCACTTAAAATGGATTATATAAATTCAATACAACATATACTAAGTCCCATGTGTTGAAAAGTATATGTGAATTTTCTTCTATATCACTGTGCAAATCTCTGAGATTCACTCCACTCTTCCTCCACCAGAAAAATGTACTGCACTGCAAACAATATAACCTGCATATTATAGAGATCATATAAAGCATTTTTCCCCTTCCCAGGGTCCAGAGGTATCAGATAATATGCACTTCTCTCCACGCTCACCAAAGGCAAAGTAAAGAACAAACTACTTAGTGTTTTCTGTTTTAAAAGGTAAATATTTATTCATACAAAAAAAAAATTAGTTACATTTTCATGTGCATTTAGGAAAACTGCAACATATAAAATCGTCTGTACTGGTATAGTTGCTGGTAATTCTGGTCACTTCCTAGGCCTTGCGTGATGATGTTACCCAGCTCTTTCCTATGCATTTCGTAAGTCACATGACTTCATCAGGGAATCAGGATTGGGTAATGTCATCCATTTTTTTTCATAGCTCTTCCTTCACTGGAGTTACCCTGGTGGCTTTTTGTTTCTTATGCCTACTGCGCTATTTATACAAAAACTAAACTTTAAATACAACAATCTTTTATATTCACCATAAAAAATGTCTAAAAAAAATAGTATAGTAGTAGTGTGGGGCCCCTGGCAGTTGCTCATTCTGACCCTATCCTAATCCGCAACTGCATCCCAATGAAGCATTTATGATTTCCCCATTTTTGAAGATAAGCCAGTACCTTATTGCCTGCCACATTCACCAAGCAGCAAATTGCAGGAATTAGAATGGTCTTTTGCAAGCAACAAACCTCATTCAGAATATACAGTGTGTGTGTGTGTGTGTATGTATATGTGTGTATGTGTATATATATATATATATACACACACGCACACACGCACACGCACACACTTAGGTCCATATATATTTGGACACAGGCACAATTTTAGTTTCCTTCAGGTATTTGCCAAACCCTATTCAAGCCATAGTTATATAATGGATATGGACTGAAAGTGCACACTCTCAGGTTTAATGTGAGGGTATGTACATCCAAATTGGAGGAAGGGTTTAAGAATTACAGCTCTTAAGATCAGCCGTCCCCCCTTTTTTCGTTGGACCAAATGTAATTGGACAGTTGAATCAAAAGCTGTTTCATGTTCAGGTGTGGGCTACTCCTTTGTATTTCTTCATCATTTAACCACATCCCGACTGCCCTGTAGCAGATATACGATTATTATATTACAATACGATTCCCCGCCGGCGCCTGGTAATTACTGAGCATCTCCGACGGGAGAGCAGTGTGTCCTCTCTGTCGGCTCAGGCACACTGCTCTGGATGGCTGTGCACAGTATGCTTACAGTAAAACACTCTCAGCACACAGTTAACCCTTTGATTGCCCCTCATGCTAGCCCCTTCCTGCTCAGTGCCTTTAGTACAGTGTCAGTGCTTTTTTTTTTTTTAAGCACTTATCACTGTATTGGTGTCACTGGGGATGTCAGTGACACTAAGTCAGTTCCCCCCAGGGTCAGAATGCCCACTGCAGTCAGTCCCGCTATAAGTCACTGATCGCCGCCATTACTAGTAAAAAAAAAATTCCAGTATATATACCGCCATTTGTAAATGCAATAACTTTCACTTAAATTAATTTTCACATATTGGGATATTATGTAGCATAATACATTTTGGCGTAAATTTATGACGAAATTTGATTTAAAAAATTTTTACTGGACATGTTTAATAGCAAAAAGTCAAAAATATAGTTTTTTCTCTCAAAATTCTTTTTTTTTTTTTTTTTTTTTTATAGTGCAAAAAATTAAAACCACACAGGTAATCAAATACCACCAAAAGAAAGCTCAATTTGTGGGGAAAAAAAAGAACATAAATTTAATTTGGGTGCAGCGTTGCATGACCGTGCAATTGTCAGTTAAAGTAAAGCAGCGCCGTAACGCAAAAAATGGCCTGGTCAGGAAGGGGGTAAATCTTCAGGAGGGCAAGTGATTAAGCAGGTAAAATATCTGGAGTTCTAAGTGTGGTATTTGCATTTGGAATCTATTGCTGTGAACCTACATCATGCATTCAAAGGAGCTGTCCATGCAAGTGGACAGGCCACTGTAAGGCTTCAAAAACGAAACAAATCCATCAGAGAGATAGCAGCAACATTAGGAGTGGGCAAATCAACAGTTTGGTACATTCTGAGGAAAGAAGAAAGCACTGGTAAGCTCGGCAACATAAAAAGGCATGGACGTCCAAGGAAGAAAACAGTGGTGGATGATCGCAGGATCCTCTCTATGGTAAAGGAAAACCCATTCACAACATCCAGACAGGTGAAGGACACTCTCCAGGAGGTGGGTGTATCATTGTCAAAGTCTACAATCAAGCAAAGACTTCACGAGAGCAAATACAGAGGGTTCACCACAATGTGCAAACCATCTTATGGAAAAAGAATAGAAAAGCCAGATTAGACTTTGGCAAAAAAACATCTAAAAAAGCCAGACTAGTTCTGGAAAAGCATTCTTTGGATGGATGAAACGAATATTAATCTGTACCAGAATGATGGGAAGAAAAAAGTGTGGAGAAGGCTTGCAACAGCTCATGATCCAAAGCACACAATGTCATCTGTAAAACATGGTGGAGGCAGTGTGATGGCAATGGCATGCATGGCTTCCAGTGGCACTGGGTCATTGGTGTTTATTGATTATGACAGAAAAGACAAAAACAGCCGGATGAATTCTGCAGTGTTTAGAGATATACTGTCAGTCCAGATTCAGCAAAATGCAGTAAAGTTGATTGGACAGCGCTTCACAGTACAGATGGACAATGATCCAAACCACACTGCAAAAGCAACCCAAGAGCTTTTGAAGGAAAAAAAGTGGAATATTCTGTAATGGCCGACTCAATCACCTGATCTCAACCCAATTGAGCATGCATTTCAGTTGCTGAAGGCAAAACTAAAGACAGACCCACACACAAAGAACAACTAAAGACAGCTGCAATTAGAGCGTGGCAAAGCATCAGAAAGGAGAAAACCCAGTGTTTGGTAATGTGCATGGGTTCCATGCTTCAGGCAGTCATTGCCAGTAAAGGATTCTCAACAAAATATTAAAAATGAACATTATATTTATGATTATGTTCATTAGTCCAATTATTTTTGAGCCCCTGAAAATGGAGGGACTGTGTATAAAAATGGTTGCAGTTCCTAAAATTTGTAATTGATATACAGTGGGGATCGAAAGTTTGGGCACCCCAGCTAAAAATTGGTATTAATGTGCATAAAGAAGCCAAGGAAAGATGGAAAAATCTCCAAAATGCATCAAATTACAGATTAGACATTCTTATAATATGTCAACAAAAGTTAGATTTTATTTCCATCATTTACACTTTCAAAATAACAGAAAACAAAAAAATGGCGTCTGCAAAAGTTTGGGCACCCTGCAGAATTTATAGCATGCACTGCCCCCTTTGCAAAGCTGAGACCTGCCAGTGTCATGGATTGTTCTCAATCATCGTCTGGGAAGACCAGGTGATGTCAAGCTCAAAGGTTTTAAATGCCCAGACTCATCTGACCTTGCCCCAACAATCAGCACCATGGGTTCTTCTAAGCAGTTGTCTAGAAAACTGAAACTGAAAATAGTTGACGCTCACAAAGCTGGAGAAGGCTATAAGAAGATAGCAAAGCGTTTTCAGATGTCAATATCCTCTGTTCGGAATGTAATTAAGAAATGGTAGTCATCAGGAACAGTGGAAGTTAAAGCAAGATCTGGAAGACCAAGAAAAATATCAGACAGAACAGCTCGCAGGATTGTGAGAAAAACAATTCAAAACCCACGTTTGACTGCACGATCCCTCCAGAAAGATCTGGCAGACACTGGAGTTGTGGTACACTATTCCACTATAAAGAGATACTTGTACAAATATGGTCTTCATGGAAGAGTCATCAGAAGAAAACCTCTTCTACGTCCTCACCACAAAAATCATCGTTTGAACTTTGCAAATGAGCATATAGACAAGCCTGATGCATTTTGGAAACATGTTCTGTGGACCGATGAGGTTAAAATTGAACTTTTTGGCCAGAATGAGCAAAGATACGTTTGGAGAAGAAGGGGCACAGAATTTAATGAAAAGAACCTCCTGTCCAACTGTTAAGCATGGGGTTGGATCAATCATACTTTGGGGTTGTGTTGCAGCCAGTGGCACAGGGAACATCTCACGAGTAGAAGGAAAAATGGATTCAATAAAATTTCAGCAAATTTTGGATGGTAACTTGATGCCATCTGTGAAAAAGCTGAAGTTAAAGAGAGGATGGCTTCTACAAATGGATAATGATCCTAAACACACCTCGAAATCCACGGGGGATTACATCAAGAGGCTTAAACTGAAGGTTTTGCCATGGCCTTCACAATCTCCTGACCTCAACATAATTGAAAATCTATGGATAGACCTTAAAAGTCCAGTGCACGACAGACAGCCCAGAAATCTCAAAGAGCTGGAAGACTTTTGTAAGGAAGAATGGGCAAAGATACCTCAAACAAGAATTGAAAGACTCTTGGCTGGCTACAAAAAGCGTTTACAAGCTGTGATACTTGCCGAAGGGGGCAGTACAAGATATTAACTCTGCAGGGTGCCCAAACTTTTGCAGACGCCATTTTTTTGTTTTCGGTTATTTTGAAAGTGTAAATGATGGAAATAAAATCTAACTTTTGTTGACATATTATAAGAATGTCTGGTCTGTAATTTGATGCCTTTTGGAGATTTTTCCATCTTTCCTTGGCTTCTTTATGCACATGAATACAAATTTTTAGCTGGGGTGCCCAAACTTTCGATCCCCACTGTATATGTTCACCCCCTTGAATTAAAACTGAAAGTCTGCACTTCGAATTAATTTGTATTGTTTTGTTTTAATTTATTCTGGTGGCATACAGAGCCAAAAGTAGGAAAATTGTGCCTGTGTCCAAATATATTTGGAACTTACTGTATGTGTGTATGCGTATAATAAATATATAAAATTTATTTCAGTAGATCTATATCCGGTGTCCCCCATCTACAACACAGGTCCTGGAACACCTTTGTAAGGACCACTCTCCCAGGTCCAAGCGTTGCCGGCTGCCTGACAATTTTCTACGCCTAGAAAGAACAAGGCTGACAAGCTGGACTGTGAAGTTCTGCTCAGGACAGGATCTGATCTACTTCTCTTGTCTGCGAGACAGAGTCATATGACCCTGCTGTAAGATACTCCAATGCTGTAGAGACAACCAAATGGCATGAAGTTCTAGGATGTTGATCGGGAGATGAGTACTCTCACAACCCAGTCCTCTGTACCAACAGGGTGCCTTTGACTCCTCCTCCAACCTGAGGCTGGAGTCTATCATGAGGATCATCCAAAAGACAGGAAGGAAAGACTTTACCAATGCCAGAACCAAATTCCTGCGCCACCAGGTGAGGGACAACCTGGTCCCTAATGATAGACAAATGACTATATCAATTTGTCCCATGACTGCAGAATGGTGTGTGGTTGAGGTGAGAAGAGAAACTGGGCAAATGGGACTGCCTTAAAGGATGCTACCATAAAAAATAGGACTTGGATGCAAAAGTGGAGAGTAGGAAAGCTCCTGGATTGAAGAATTCAAATTTGAGGACCGGAGTATCTAAAGTAATAATGTGTCCAGGACTAGGCCCAGATGCCAAAAGATGAGTTCCAACAATGATAACTTCAGGATCCATCAGAATTGCTGTAAAATCTGGATGATCAGTTTCATGTATTTTAAAAGAGGCCACGCCCACTGTTCCCTCAATTGGGGGTCATCTAAGTATCCTACAATGGGGATACCCCAAAAATGCACAGCTAGTACAGGGGCTAGCACCTGGTGAAAACCAGAGGTGCAGAGAAAATGCCAAAGACGAGGGTCATAAACTGATAGTGTAGAGTCCCCATAGCAAAGTGATGAACTGGAAACATAGAAAGAAATGTATGCAAGCATCTTTGATGTCAACAGAACACAGAACGCTTTCCTGGCCAAGGAAGGCAATGACAAATTTGGTAGATTAATTCAGCACTTTGAGATCCATAAAAAGGCAAATGTCGTCTTTGGGCTTGGGAACAATGAACATGTTGAAGTATTACACTGGAACCATTCTGCCACAGGAACTGGGGCAATGACATCTTGACCCAGAAGAACTGAGAGGGATCAGTGAAGTTCTGTTTATCTGTGCAATGATATGAGAGCATTGGAGGTGCAAAACCAAGGAGGGGGCAGGGAGTTAAAGCAGAGCTCCACCTAAAAGGGGAAGTTCCGCTTTAAAAATTAGTCCCCCACTCCCTGTTAAGGAATGGCACCTTTGAGGGGTGTGTGTGTAGCCAGTACCTGAATTTGACAGGTATCCGCTGTGATTGCCTAGGTGATCAAAAGCTGGAGTAATCCCCCCCAAGTCCCCGTAGTCTTCTGGGACACGTGATTGGTCCCAGAAGACTATGGGACCTCTCACAAAGCGCAGCGCTACTCGCACTGTGAAGCCTCAAGCTGTCACAGCTGAGTGCCCACACTGAAAGTGCCGGGGACATAGGACGGCCAGTGAACTCGGCCAGTGTGAGGATACCGTGGGTTTGAGGGACAGGTGAGTGTTTGTTTTTTAAAAAGTCAGCAGCTCCCACACCTAAGCATCTGAGACAATCTGTCCAAACATCCAGAAAGGTTAAGAAATGTCCACACTTTCTGGAAAGTGGTGGTGCACCTTGATGCAGAAGAAGACTAGTCCCAGGATTTGGCAAATTTTGAGTGTCAGGATTTAAAGGTGGATGGGGGATCCAAACGTGGGGGTCGAGGGAGAGAAAAAACAAAAGGGACATTTAATGGAGAAGAAGGGAGAACAATCTATTCCTTCAGCTTCTTCCACTGAGGAAGTTGGTGCTCTTGCCACCAGTAGCATCCTTGATAATGTTGTCAAAAGTTGGTCTGAAGAGACAGTGTCTCTCGAACGCCCTTTGCTACACAAGGGTTCTGCAGTTCAGCACCTAAGCCAGAGTACTGACGTAGTTCACGTGAAAAAGGTGGGGTGTTTCTGGCAAACTGTTGCAATTATACTTTAACAGCCATTTGCCCCTTGCATTCTTAAAGTGCGGAATCATCTTTTTCAGAAGTTAGCTCTCTTTTAATTGATTTTGACTAGTTTTGAAAGTAAAATCATGGCCAGAATCAGACATAGAACAGGGCAGGCAGGACACTGTCAGATCTGCAGTAGGGATAGACCACTTCTGCACAAAATCCTCCCTAAATGGACACAAGGGTAATATGTGTTTAGGGAGTAGAAACAACTTGTGAAAATGTTTCTAACCTCCATAGAGAAATGGTAGGACAAGCAGGTACTAAAAGAAAGTCTTTTATTGATCCTAGACTGGAAACTGCACTTGTAGAGGCAACAGACTGATCCTCAAGTTTCTGTGTCCTGTAATTTGAGAGTAATAGTAGTAGACTGAGCTCTTCAGGGGAAAGCTCATCAGTCAAGGACTAGAGTGACTCTGAATCAAACAGAGTCTCTGCAGCTGGTGGCTCAGAATTTGCGCAGGCCATGGGCAAATCAGATATAGAGTTTGCAGTAGAAGATGTGGGAACTCTGTTGTTTGACAAGTTTACTAGCCTGAAACCTTTTATAGATGAACAACAGATCACATGTCACTCAAACATATGTTTAACACGGACAGCGTGGCAAAGAGACAGCTAGAGACCACTAAGGAGAGACTGCAGGAGACTCCTGAGGAGAGAACGGAGGCGGACAGGTGTCCGAGGCACTTCCAGCACACTTCCACTAAACCTAGTCTCTATTTCTGCCACCATGAACCCGAGCTGTGCCTGCTGCAGCAAGATTGTCTACCCGACTGAGAAAGTCAACTGCCTGGACAAGTCCCGCAACATCCTTTTGGTGAACTGTTGACCAATATCATCTGCATAAAATATGTTGCTATGTGTTAGAAAGAGAGGAGGATTTTTAGTATTGATATAGCCCCTGAGAAGCAACACCAGTTACCATTAGCAATGTCGCTTAACGCCTGTGAAGGAACACCGGTTACTATTACAACGTTGCACACTGGGATAGTCACAAAAGCGCATACGACCATCCTAGAGATAGGTGGTCATGGGATGACGGTGAGTGCAGAGCCATGTGGGGCACCAGTCTGAGCACAATGGAGCACCTGTCACTTTATTACAGAGTTCACAATTAAGGATTTAGCACCTTTGCACTTTATCTTCACATACTGAGACTGAGTACTAATACCAGTATAGCAAATGTTTATTGTATATCACAAATTATTTACTTATTGTCACTGAGATTGTTTGTTTGCATGGCCCAAGCGCAGTCTATATGGTATTTATAAAATGGATGTAACCAATAAGAATAGAGCAGTCATAATACAGTACATAGGTAGTAAAGTAGTATATAGTTACATAGTCTGACTGAAAAAAGACACAAGTCCATCTAGTTCAACCTATAAAAGGGGGAAAAAAATATACAATCCTATATACACAATCCTATAGTATACCCACAGTTGATCCAGAGGAAGGCATAAAAAATAATAAAGCATGATCCAATTTGCTCCAGCAGGGGAAAGAAATCCTTCCTGATCCCCCAAGAGGCAATCGAATATTCCCTGGAGCAAATTTACCTCTAAATGTTAGTATCCAGTTATTTTGTGTACATTTAGAAAAGAATCCAGGCCTTTTTTAAAACAATCTACAGAACCATCTCTTGAGGGAGTCTATTACACATTTTCACCACTCTTACTGTGAAGAAGCCTTTTCCGTATTTGGAGATTAAATCTCTTGTAAAGAGTGCCCCCTTGTCCTCTGTGATGACCTTAAAGTGAATAACTCTACACCGAGTTCACTATATGAACCACTGATGTATTTATACATGGAGATCACATCCCCCCTTATGTATTATACATGGAGATCACATCCCCCCTTATGTATTATACATGGAGATCATATCCCCCCCTTATGTATTATACATGGAGATCATATCCCCCCCTTATGTATTATACATGGAGATCATATCCCCCCTTATGTATTATAAATGGAGATCATATCCCCCTTATGTATTATACATGGAGATCATATCCCCCCTTATGTATTATACATGGTGATCATATCCCCCCTTATGTATTATACATGGAGATCATATCCCCCCCTTATGTATTATACATGGAGATCATATCCCCCCTTATGTATTATACATGGTGATCATATCCCCCCTTATGTATTATAGATGGTGATCATATCCCCCCTTATGTATTATACATGGTGATCATATCCCCCCTTATGTATTATACATGTTGATCATATCCCCCCTTAATCTCCTCTTCTCAAGAGAAAATAAATTCAGTTCCTCTAATCTTTCCTCATAGCTGAGCTCATTATTATTATTATACAGGATTTATATGGCGCCAACAGTTTGCTCAGCGCTTTACAATATAACGGGAGACAATACAGCAACAATACAGTTCAATGCAAGAGAGTTAGGAGGGCCCTGCTCCTTGGAGCTTACAATCTAGTATGCACCACATACTAGCACATTATGACATACTTATCTTTCAAACAAAGTCTTACAGCAGCGCACTGTCAACACTGCCTGGGCTCTCATCTTCTCCCAGACTTCCTTCGGAGTTTGCGTATTTTGGCTGTTTGGCCGGGATGCGATAATATTACTCCTGCACATGTATGTGCATTGAGGTTGGCTTGTAAGTTGGAGACATCCTGTAAGGAAGTTATTCCACTGCATAGCTTGGTGTCATCTGCAAAGACTGAAATAGTACTTTTAATCCCAGACCCTATATCATTTAAAAATATATTAAAAAGTAAGGGTCCCAACACTGAACCTTGGGGTACACCACTGACAATCCTCGACCATTCAGAGTATGAATCATTAACCACTACTCTCTGAATTCCATCTTTTAGTCAGTTTTCTATCCATTTACAAACTTATTTTTCCAAGCCTGTAGACTTTTTTACACATTAGCCGTGTGTGGGGAACTGTGTCAAACGCTTTTGCAAAATCCAAGTATACCACGTCCACAGCCACCTAAGGTTTTGCTCATCTCATAGAAAAGAAATCCGATTTGACTTCTGTCTTTCATGAATTTATGCTGTTACTTAAACAATTTTTTCTAACAAGAACTCATTTATGTGGTCTTTTATTAAACTCTCCAGTATCATCCTGACTATACTTGGTAAAGACGTTGACCCCTTTTTAAATATAGGCACCACATTGACCTTACACCAATCCATTGGTACCAGGGGCGGACTGACCATTTGGAAACTTGGGCACTGCCTGAGGGCCTGGGGTCAGTAGCGGGCCCCATGAGATGCCCCTGGTACCTTTTTCATAGGCTTTTTTGAGTTTGAGCAAGGGCACAGGGGCCGCATGATCCCCTATTGCCCGGGGGCCCCATGAGTCGTCAGTCCGCCCCTGATTGGTACTATGCCAGTCATTAACTAAATATAAGATACAAAGGCTTTGAAATAACAGAGCTCAATTCTTTGAGGATCTGTGGGTGTATGCCATCTGGTCCAGGTGCTTTATTCTGTGTAAATATTTCTGGACCATATCAATATTGTGCCATTGCGGATCATTTTGGGCTGCATCAATACCATGTCCATTATGGACAAGAGCTCCTCCTTTGTATACACAGAGCTGAAGAAGGTATTTAATAAGTTTGCCTTCTCTTTGTCCCCAGTCACTCACTCTAGGTTGTTTTGTAAAGGGCCTACATGCTCGGACCGGACCTTTTTACTATTAATATATTTGAAAACATTTTAGGGGTTTGTTCTACTTCCTTTTGCAATCTGTTGTTCATTTTGAATTTTTGCGTCCTTGATTTCCTTTTTACATAGTCTGTTATATTCTTTAGAACATTTAAACGATGATAGCGGTTCTTTGTTTTTATATTTTTTTAAATCTTTTCATATTACTTTTAGCTTTTTTAACTTTGGACGTGAGCCACAAAGGTTTAATTTTTAGTCTTTTATACTTATTGTCCATGGGAATATAATTTGCAGTGTATTTACATATATTTTTTTTTTAAGAATTCCCATTTCTGTCCTGTGTTCTTCGATGCCAATATTCCCTCCCAAGCTAAGTCTTTGAGAGCAACCCTCATCCTTTGGAAAATTTGCTCTCTTAAAGTTGAGTGTTTTTATCTCTACCGTATGTGCTTGTTTACTTCCAACATTAAATGAAATCACATGTTCATTGCTACCCATATGTTCTTTTATATGAATATTAGTAATAAGCTCTGCATGGTTTGAGATTACCAGGTCCAGCAGAGCATCATTCCTAGTCGGGACCTCTACGAACTTTATCATAAAATTGTCCTGTAGTAGGTTTATAACTTTTTATCCTTGAACTGTTCCAGCAGTGGCAATACTCCAAATAATGTCATGGTAGTTCAAATCCCCCATTATTATCACTGTCCCAGCCTTTGCTGCCCTATCTGCACAAGTTGCTCATTAATACTTGGGGCCCTTTAACAAACTCTAAAGATTAACTTTGAATTATGCACATCCATCTGCAGTTCCACCCAGGGTGGACTGACAACTCATGGGGCCCCCAGGCAATAGGGGATCATGGGGTCCCTGCCCAAGCTCAAAAAAAACCTATGAAAAAGGTACCAGGGGCATCTCATGGGGCCCCCTACTGTCCCCGGGCCCTCGGGCTGTGCCCGAGTTTCCAAATAGTCAGTCCGCCCCTGGATGTGCCTATGCATGACAGTGTTCATTCCCCCTACACATGGTGCATATTGCAGTGAGAACAATAATTGTAGCACCAGAGATCCTGGGTAAACCTAAACTGATGACCTGTAGGAGTTTTCAAAGTGTCTATGGCAAATATAGGGTACTGAAGTTTGTTGCCATTTCATGGGTGCACACAGTTTAAAGATTTGACAGGTTGGGTATCTACTTACTTGGTGCAACCTCATCTCTTATATTTAACAAAAATTGGGAAATATATTGCAGCTGTGTGCCCTAAAATCAACTTTAGTGTATTTTTTTTAACAAAAATGTTGTGTTTCCCTAGCCAATGCGCTAATATCATGTAACATAAAAAATTGGAACTACCCCTATTTTATTCTTGAAGGCATTTGCTTTCAGAAAATACACTATATTGCAAAATGTATTGGGGCACCTCCCCCAAATCATTGGATTCAGGTGTTCCAATCACTTCCACGGTCACAGGTATAAAAAAAATCAAGCCCCTAGGCATGCAGACTGCTTCTACAAACATTTGTGAAAGAATGGGTCGCTCTCAGGAGCTCAGTGACTCCAAGCGTGGTCCCGTGATAGGTTGTCATCTGTGTAATAAGTCCATCCGTGACATTTCCTGGCTACTAAATATTCCACGGTCAACTGTTAGTGTATTATAACAAAGTGGAAGCAACTGGGAACAACAGCAACTCAGACATGAAGTGGTAGGCCACGTAAAATGACAGAGCGGGGTCAGCACATGCTGAAGCGCACAGTGCGCAGAACTCTCCAACTGTCTGCAGAGTCAATAGGTAAAGACCTCCAAACTTGGTGTGGCCTTCAGATTAGCACAACAGTGCGTAGAGAGCTTCATGGAATGGGTTTCCATAGCCGAGCAGCTGCATCCAAGCCTTACATCACCAAGTGCAATGCAAAGCTTTGTTTGCAGTGGTGTAAAGCACGCCGCCACTGGACTCTAGAACAGTGGAGATGTGTTCTCTGGTGTGATCAATCACGCTTCTCTGGCAATCCGACGTGTCTGAGTTTGGCGGTTGCCAGAACGGTACTTGCAGGACTGCATTGTGCCAAGTGTAAAGTTTGGTGGATGGAGGATTATGGTGTGGGGTTGTTTTTCAGGGGTTGGGCTTGGCCCCCTAGTTCCAGTGAAGGGAACTCTTAAGGCCTCAGCATACCAAGACATTTCGGACAATTTCATGCTCCCAACTTTGTGGGAACAGTTTGGGGATGGCCCCTTCCCGTTCCAACATGACTGTGCACCAGTGCACAAAGCAAGGTCCATAAAGACATGGAGCCAGTTTGGGGTGGAGGAACATGACTGGCCTGCACAGAGTCCTGACCTCAACCTGATAGAACACCTTTGGGATGAATTAGAGTGGAGACTGTGAGCCAGGACTCCTCCCCCGACATCAGTACCTGACCTCACAAATGCACTTCTGGAAGAATGGTCCAACCTTCCCATAGACACCCTCCTAAACCTTGTGGACGGCCTTCCCAGAAGGGTTGAAGCTGTTATATCTGCAAAGGGCGGGGCCAACTCAATATTGAACCCTACGGACTAAGACTGGGATGCCATTAAAATTCATGTGTGTGGAAAGGCCGGCCGATGCTTTTGGCAATACAGTGTATATATATATCGTGTTTGGGTGCCGTAATCTTCAGGCCTAAAATTACTTTTTAAATGTGTTCACAAAACGTCTGTGGCGGCATAAGGGCCGGTTCACAGCACAACGTTTGCGCTCAGAGTTTTGCGCATTCCGGCACGATGTGGTCCTGCTGAGCCGAGTGGTTAGGTGGCCGTGAACGCCTCCGTGTTTGCCAGATGCATATGAAGGTGCCACGATTGAGGGTGACGGGTCCCCTTGTGGGAAACATGTTTCCTGCAGTGCTGTGAATGGGCCCCAAAAGTCAGCATTTGTGTGGGAAATGTCTAGCTGGGAGGCGTCAGCCCGGATCTAGCCTGGCCAATGACAGTCCATTGGAGCTCTGGACTCAGTCTGGTCTCATGAGCATCAGCTGCTCCGCTTGAACTTTCACTTCCCCGAGCGTTCCCGCCCCCTCCGCTCCAGCCACTCACAAAGCTTCTTCAACCCCGTGACGTTCCGCGCCCGCCCAGCTGTGTGCTGTGACGAGCGGAGTCCCGCCCCTGACATCTTATTGTGACGCTGCTGGGTCCTGCTGCTTAGTCACGGTGACTGCTCAAGACTATGGCGGGGGCGGAGGAGACCAGCTCCGGGGGCCGGTAAGAGATCGGGGCGAGTGGGACTGGTGCCAAGATGGGGGGGGCAGGCCTGTGAGAGCGGACGGAAGATACATAGTAAGGGGGGGATAACGATGAAGGGGGAGGAGAGCAGATCTGACCAGAGACTCCGGGCTGCGGAAGGATCGGCGTATACACCGGGGATAGGACGGGGGATGTTCCGGGTCTCGTTATGGCACATAGGGAGCAGTGGGCAGCTGGGGAGGGGGACAGGAGGCTCTGCTGGTGGACTGTAGGCTGCGATAGGACAGGGTAGGGGTGGACTGTAGGCTGCGGTAGGACAGGGTAGAGGTGGGCTGTAGGACAGGGTAGGGGTGGGCTGTAGGCTGCGGTAGGACAGGGTAGGGGTGGGCTGTAGGCTGCGGTAGGACAGGGTAGGGGTGGGCTGTAGGCTGCGGTAGGACAGGGTAGAGGTGGGCTGTAGGCTGCGGTAGGACAGGGTAGGGGTGGACTGTAGGCTGCGGTAGGACAGGGTAGAGGTGGACTGTAGGCTGTGGTAGGACAGGGTAGAGGTGGACTGTAGGCTGCGGTAGGACAGGGTAGGGGTGGACTGTAGGCTGCGATAGGACAGGGTAGAGGTGGACTGTAGGCTGCGGTAGGACAGGGTAGGGGTGGGCTGTAGGCTGCGGTAGGACAGGGTGGAGGTGGACTGTAGGCTGCGGTAGGACAGGGTAGGGGTGGACTGTAGGCTGCGGTAGGACAGGGTAGGGGTGGACTGTAGGCTGCGGTAGGACAGGGTAGGGGTGGACTGTAGGCTGCGGTAGGACAGGGTAGGGGTGGACTGTAGGCTGCGGTAGGACAGGGTAGGGGTGGACTGTAGGCTGCGGTAGGACAGGGTAGGGGTGGACTGTAGGCTGCGGTAGGACAGGGTAGGGGTGGACTGTAGGCTGCGGTAGGACAGGGTAGGGGTGGACTGTAGGCTGCGGTAGGACAGGGTAGGGGTGGGCTGTAGGCTGCGGTAGGACAGGGTAGGGGTGGGCTGTAGGCTGCGGTAGGACAGGGTAGGGGTGGACTGTAGGCTGCGGTAGGACAGGGTAGGGGTGGGCTGTAGGCTGCGGTAGGACAGGGTAGAGGTGGACTGTAGGCTGCGGTAGGACAGGGTAGGGGTGGACTGTAGGCTGCGGTAGGACAGGGTAGGGGTGGACTGTAGGCTGCGGTAGGACAGGGTAGAGGTGGACTGTAGGCTGCGGTAGGACAGGGTAGGGGTGGACTGTAGGCTGCGATAGGACAGGGTAGGGGTGGACTGTAGGCTGCGGTAGGACAGGGTAGGGGTGGGCTGTAGGCTGCGGTAGGACAGGGTAGGGGTGGACTGTAGGCTGCGGTAGGACAGGGTGGCGGTGGGCTGTAGGCTGCGGTAGGACAGGGTGGAGGTGGGCTGTAGGCTGCGGTAGGACAGGGTGGCGGTGGGCTGTAGGCTGCGGTAGGACAGGGTGGCGGTGGACTGTAGGCTGCGGTAGGACAGGGTGGAGGTGGACTGTAGGCTGCGGTAGGACAGGGTAGGGGTGGACTGTAGGCTGCGGTAGGACAGGGTGGAGGTGGACTGTAGGCTGCGGTAGGACAGGGTGGAGGTGGACTGTAGGCTGCGGTAGGACAGGGTGGAGGTGGACTGTAGGCTGCGGTAGGACAGGGTGGCGTGGACTGTAGGCTGCGGTAGGACAGGGTGGCGGTGGACTGTAGGCTGCGGTAGGACAGGGTGGCGGTGGACTGTAGGCTGCGGTAGGACAGGGTGGCGTGGACTGTAGGCTGCGGTAGGACAGGGTGGAGGTGGGCTGTAGGCTGCGGTAGGACAGGGTGGCGGTGGACTGTAGGCTGCGGTAGGACAGGGTGGAGGTGGACTGTAGGCTGCGGTAGGACAGGGTGGAGGTGGACTGTAGGCTGCGGTAGGACAGGGTGGACGTGGACTGTAGGCTGCGGTAGGACAGGGTAGAGGTAGGCTGCGGTAGGACAGGGTAGAGGTGGGCTGTAGGCTGCGGTAGGACAGGGTGGAGGTGGGCTGTAGGCTGCGGTAGGACAGGGTGGCGGTGGACTGTAGGCTGCGGTAGGACAGGGTGGAGGTGGACTGTAGGCTGCGGTAGGACAGGGTGGACGTGGACTGTAGGCTGCGGTAGGACAGGGTGGAGGTGGACTGTAGGCTGCGGTAGGACAGGGTAGAGGTAGGCTGCGGTAGGACAGGGTAGAGGTAGGCTGCGGTAGGACAGGGTAGAGGTAGGCTGCGGTAGGACAGGGTGGAGGTGGACTGTAGGCTGCGGTAGGACAGGGTGGAGGTGGACTGTAGGCTGCGGTAGGACAGGGTAGAGGTGGGCTGTAGGCTGCGGTAGGACAGGGTGGAGGTGGACTGTAGGCTGTGGTAGGGCAGGGAAGTTGTGTTGTGGTATAAAAGGGTAATAGTGGAGAGGCAGGCTGTAGTCTGTGGGCACACTGTGGTAGGACAGTGTAGGTTACATGGATGGAATAACGGCAATGACGATGGATAAACAGTATGAAGCTTATAAGGGTGATTTGTGTGGCTAGCTGAGTAGGTATTGGTTAGTCAAGAAAGGAAAATAACCAGTTAAGCCTAGTATACACGATCAGAAAATTGTACGAAAATTACCGATTTCAAATCAATTGTATGTTAATCAGATTGTTAGCACACAGCTTTCGTCTGAAAATATTCAAAGGGACAAGCACATTTTTTCTTGTACTGTGCCAGATCGCACGATCATTTAATCAGTACAGATTTTGTCCGAAAATACAATACATTTCATCGCTTTCAAATTTTTAATCTGTTGTACAAAAAAATTTTGTAACTAGTAACCTCTTCACTTTCAATATGAGACTAGCATGCCAAAAAAAATGGAAGATCTGATATTCTCCTCGTGTGTACGGGGCCTTAGGTACTAGGTTGGGAATGACAGAGCTCTAATGTACAGATTGTATAGATAAGTTATAGTCTGAACGTGTCCATCTAGTACAACCAATAGAAAGATACACACATACATAGAAAACCACCGTATACAAAACCCTATCCCCACAGTGTAGGATGACAGTGCAGTATGTGTACTGTGTAGAAGGGAACACAATGGTGGAGTTGTACCTGGTAGACGGGTAGAGAAGAAACTAGAAGGAATGTGGAATGGTGGGAAATAGTCCTAAAGGCTGAGTCACAGCCATTCCTGGAAGCAGTTACCTGGTAAAATGTTCTGCTCCAGCTTAGTCATCGTGTGTGTTACACTTTCAGTCGGAGACAGAAAAACAAACTGCACTGAATTTCATTGCGAATATTCTCGAAAAGGTATTTAAGTTAACTGGAAAAATGGATTAAACCTTGGAAAGCCTCTGATCTACAGGTTGTGGCAGTAGTTTCTTCTATGACCTTTGTGTGCTCCACTACCATCTTGTATAGTAAGCCGTACGGGGAAAAATGACATTTGTTACATTAATTTTTTTTAAATGTGTGTCCACTGAGGTTTCTCCTGAGATGTGTTGAGGTTCCATGGATAAGAGAAGCAACTAAGGATACTTTAACCAGCAAACACCAGGGAAGGATTTTTTATATATATATTTATATATATATATATATATATATGTAACTTTCTACTTATTTATTTTTCATTTTCACACTTCTTATGGTTCATATGATTTTATGATTGTCACTAGTTTCAATGGTTTTATTTAGACATATATATTTTTATAGATCTTTTGTGTTTGTGTTTGTCAATTGCCCCTGTGACTCCTCCACCTGCATAGGGGAGTGTCCAGGACGGCCCATGTGACCTTTGGTTCAACTAGTAGTGAGCATATAAAAGAGGGAGCAGACATTTGGTCAGTTGGCTCTGAGGAAGAAGCAAGTCCTCGAAATGCGTCAGCCTATTGGATGTCTACACTCCCCATTGCGGACTGTTACTCAGCGCGGTGTTGACCCAGCTGGTCTTTTATGATGTGCCTTTGACCTTATTGTCGTTTGTGAGTACAACACCTATTTTATTTCTTATTAAACATTTTTTATGGTAATGCACTAGGCCTGTGCGCCCTCTTTGTTCTTTCCTCATTAAGGCTACTTTAACACTGATCCGCAGATGAGTTTTTGCCACGCTTTCTGAGCATTTTTTAAAAGCCGCATGACGTAAGGTGGGAATACGCGATTAGAAAATCGACCGATCGGTCATCCGACGACCAAGAGGCGTTCGTTCGTTGGTTGAAATCGTGGCCCACATTAACCAATTTAAAAAAAATCATTTGGGCAATACGTAGTGTTGACGTCTTCCGTACAAGTGGAAGTGATGCGGTGTGCATGTGAGCCACGCCCTTCCGGCCAGAACGAGCGATATACACAACAATGACCAGCAATGAGTATAATATCATTTATTACATGACCTATATATATAAATAGTGATACATCAAATATAATCTGCACAATTCTGGTTTCATCATCTCATTAGGAAAATCTACTTTTAACATTTGGATTTTTCGTTCGTGTTTACGAAGATTCCTTGGACATAAACATCCGGGTCATCTTCTGTTTCCGCTCATGCGTGATAGCGCTTGATAGATTTATTTATTTATTTATTTTTGCATGACCGTCATACCAACGCATAGAAAATCAGTCGTTTGTATACGAAACGACAATTTTTCACTGTTCAACTGGATTTTTTCGTTCACAATATCGTTATCGGTTAAAACATCCTGCTCATCAACATCGAGAAAATCGTTCGATCAGTGGTTCCGCAAAATGTTTTGTAGGATTTTCTTATCGTGTGTACGGGGCATTTGGGACTGCACTAAGAAAACGCTTCTCAGAGGCATTTTTAGGTGTTTTCCATTGATTTCAATGGGAAGAGGCTTTTTTTTTTTTTTTTTAACTGAACAACCAGGCTCCAGAGATGTTGCAAGCAGGAGTTTTGACGGAAGGACAACGCCCCAGTGTGAAAACATACATTGGCATACATAGGAAAGCATTTTTCTTGAGCTTTTCAGGCGCTTTTTTTTTAAATGCAAAAGAACTTCAAAAACTTCTCAGTGTGAAAGTAGCTTAAAGCGGAGTTCCAGTCTCCTCGGCACTTTTCTACAAAAAGCATCTCCATGATTCTCTTCAGTTGCAGGATATAATTAGGACAGTGTTCTAAGTGTATGCCGTTTACCTTACTTGGAAATGTGACATTCCTCAGCAGGATCCCACCAGGCAGGCAGCAGCCATTACTAGTGTGGGCATCTGAAGCCAGCTCCTACTTTCTTCTGGATTCGGTGCAGCTGGCTACACAGCATGCACCTCCTGATCTCGCGCTGTAAGGACACAGCATGGCACACTGTGTTGTTTGTAAGTTGCCGTAACAATGGAGGCTGTGACGGAATATCCCGCCCTGTTATGGCAACCTTTCAATCGGTCCTCCCGATAACATCACTTCCGGTCAAGAAATACAGCGAGACTTCACCATTAGGCTTCCCAAAGACACCTGGGAAAACCAATGGAGATTTCACAAGAGACCTAGGGAATCGCCTAATGACGAAATCGCCTAGGTGGCCGGACCGGAAGTGCAGGATACTGACAGCAAAAAAAGGTATTTAGAAATAAATAAAAATATCCCATAACAGACTGTTCGGCGGGTGGGCATTGTGTGGCAAGGATCATGAAAAAAAGGGCGGAAGTCCGCTTTAAGGTGAAGTATTGTCATATAGTTGGAATGGGGAGAGAAAAAGCTGGTTGATATCGGCCTCAGTGGGAACATGAATGGCGTCGTATGGCAGAAGTATAAAAACATGCAAGGTGGTCCAGCTTTACACAACACAAAAAAAAGGGTCAACATGCATCAGAAACTCCGTTATTGTACATTACAGTAGCTGAGAATAAGAAATGATTTGCCAAAGGCTTTAACCACTTCCCAACCGGCCGTTGTATATAAACGGCCAGATGGTGGCAGTGCAGGGTCGGGTGGCTGTTTATAAACGGCCTCCCCACACCCTGCTTGAGCACCGCGATCCGGTGCCCGCTGTGTCCTCCGGAAGCAGTGAAACACCGATTGCCGGACGGGACCTCTACGAGGTCCCGATCATGTGATCACTGATTGGCCAATCAGTGATCACATGCAAAGTAGTAAGCAAGATGTCACTTGTGACATCATTACTTACTATGTGTGAAATCTGTGAATGATCACAGAGGTCACATGGTACAGGGCTATTCACAACAGCCTTGTACCATGTGACAAGCTGTGACCAATCACAGCTCACTCAGTACTTCTCAATGACTGCAAGAATGCAGACAGAGAGAAATGATTACTTTTACATCCTATATGGGTGTAAAAGCAATCAGTGTAAAAAAAAAAAAAATCTTCATCACCCCCCACAAGTAGTACAGTGTCACCATGGTGACACTACTGCTAGGGTGACAGTATGTAAAAAAAAAAGTAATATAAAAATATAAAATAAAAATGTTTACAAATTATAATTTTTGGTTATAAACTAATTTGGATTTTTTTTTTTTTTTTTTACTAAAAAGATAACGGAATAAATTTTGGCCAAGATTTATGATGAAATATTATTTCTTTGCAAAATTTTATAAAAAAAAAAACAAAACTTATTTTTTCAAAATTTTTGGACTTTTTCATTTACATAGCAAAAAAAATAAAAATCCCAGTGGTGAATAAATACCACCAAAATAAAGCTTCATCTGTCTCCAAAAAATGGTAAAAAATTAATTTGGGTACAGTGTTGCATGACTGCGCAATTGTCATTCAAAGTGTGATAGCACTGAAAGCTGAAAATTGCCCTGGAGAAGAAGGGGGTAAAAGTGTCTGGACTGGAAGTGGTTAAATCTAGAAGGGTTACCGTGTTCATTTCAACTAAGCCAATGATATTCTCCTTTCTTTGGAGAGTCCGATGAATTCCTTTGGAAAACAGGATTTAGCAATTTGCATCTCACGTCTTTGATCCAAGTCGCTTGCTTTACAGTATCTGAATATACGATCCATAAAAAAAAAAAGAAAAAAGGTGCCCATTAACCACTTGATACTCAGGCCAATTCTGACATCCCTCATTTTTTGCTAGAAAATTACTTAGCATCCCCAAACATACATTTCTGAAAGCAGAGGCCCTGGAGTCTGATGTGTGTGTCTGTTGTCTGTTGCAAATGCTGTCTGTTGCAAATTTTTTTTGTCTCACAAATTTCTGCAGACATTTACCAAATGCAAATTTTCAGGAAGAAATACATTTAAATGCATTTTAGTGCGCACACAGATAATTTTTGAGCTGAGTAAATAGTTACCATGTCAAGTAGGGATGTATAGGTGTCGATCTGAGTATTTTCAAGAGTACTCGTGAAAATGCTCCGGAAACCGGTACTTTGCGGTTCGATTTGCGTCAATAGAAATTGCACTGCAAAGATTAGCATGTGATTTGAACAGGAATGCAATTCCCGTCCAAATCGCATGCGGTTTCCCCACTGCTCCTGTGTGAACCCATGCTTGTCATAGCCCGAGTTCACACAGGAGCAGTGCGGGAAACATCCCTGCAGGCATCCCATGCTGAGCGGAGAGTGGGCGTGTGGGGATGTATACTATGGAAGCAGATGCTCCATATTCTCAGTGGTAGAAGAGGAGAGAAAGTGGCGAGGATTTGACATTCCTGCTGCTTTCTCTCCTCTCCTTGCAGGTATGATGGTTTGGGCTGGAGGGCTTTTGATTACTATGACAGCCTGGGCTCACACAGGAGCAGTGGGGAAACTGCATGCAATTGGGACAGGAATCACATTCCTGTTCAAATCGCATGCTATTCTTTTGTGGTGCAATTTGCGTCTATACATTTTGTATTGATTCAACTCACACTGCAAAGTATTGGTTATCGATATTGGCAAGTACTTGACTGAAATCATTGGTACTCATACTCGCCAAGTTAAAAAAAAAAAAACAGTATGGGTGCATCCCTGATGTCAGGATTTAAAAATTTGAATGGCCATGAAATGACGACAAACTACGGTACAAAAAAAATATCTCCATAGCCTTTACAGTTTACTAGTTCAGAGATAAATATGAGCTCTGGTGCAATAATTATTGCTCTCACTTTGACATTTGCAATGATACGCAATGTGTGGTGCAGTCACTGTTTACATATGCATTTGGGACCTACATGCACATTCGCATTTGCACGTCAGCAGAGGTGGACTGGGGCATATTAAATATTTTCCTTCATTCATTGTATTTAACCACTTGCCCTCCTGAGGATTTACCCCCCTTAATGACCAGGCCTCTTTTTGCTACTCGGAGCTGCACTAATTCAACTGATAATTGCGCGGTCATGCAATGCTGCACCCAAACAAAATTTACATTCTTTTTTTCACACAAATAGAGCTTTCTTTCGGGGGTATTTGATCACCTGTGCGCTTTTTTATTTTTCACGCTATAAACAAAAAAAAAGGCCAAAAATTTTGAAGAAAAACAATATTTTTTACTTTCAGCTATAAAAAAATATATAGTAAACTCAAAGTTAGTTATAAATTTAGGCCAAAATATATTCTGCTCCATGTTTTTGGTAAAAAAATCCCAATAAGTGTATATCGATTGCTTTGTGTGAACGTTATAGCGTCTACAAACTATGGTATAAATACTGCAATTTCCACCATTTTTTTGCTATACAGTGCTGCACTAGTTTAACGGATAATTGTGCGGTCATGCAATACGGTACATAAATGAAGTTTACATCCTTTTTTTTTTTTTTTTTTTTTTTTTCCCCACAAATTGAGCTTTCTTTTCGTGGTATTTGTTCGCCTGTGCGGTTTTTGTTTTTTGCGCTATAAAAAAAAAAGGCTGAAAATTTTGAGGGAAAAAAAATATTTTGGACTTTTTGCTATAAAACATGTCCAGTGAAAAAAAATTTAAAAATCAAATTTAGTCATAAATTTCATCCAAAATGCATTCTGCGACATGTCTTTGCTAAAAAAAAACCCCAATACGTGTAAATTAATTGGTTTACGTGAAAGTTATAGTGTTTACAAATGGCGGGAAAGATACTGGGATTTTTAGTTTTTTTTTTTTTTTTTTTTATACTAATAATGGCGGCGATCAGCGACGGACATTCTGACATTGGGGGGTACTGACTTGGGGTCACTGACATCCCCAGTGACACCAATACAGTGATCAGTGCAAAAAAAAAACACTGACACTGTACTAATGGCACTGGGGAGGAAGGGGTTAAGTTAATTATTCAGGGAAAGGGTTAACTGTGTGAGGGGAGTGTTTTACTAGTGGGCGGGGGTGTGTACTGCAGGGAACACCGCTGATCGGGAGAGAGAAACTCTTCTGTCCCGATCAGCATGTCCTCGAGCTGTCAGGGAACTGACAGAAAGCACAGCTACTGCAGCTGTGCTCTCTGTCAGCGATTTCCGCCTATCGCCGGGACATAGCCGGTAACGACCGGCTGTGACCCGGCGACTGACATCCGCGGCTGTGATCGGCGGGACAGGTAGGGCGGCGGCGTGCGCCCTGCCACCGCATTTATACAGTGGCTGGGCGGCATGTGGTTAAACATTTTTTACACGGTTTCTTTAATTTTTGTATTCAATTTTATTGCTATTACAAGGAATGAACAGCATCCTTAGTGATAGCTGGAGCAGTGATAGGTACTCTTTATTAAGAGACTCCCTTGATCTCTAAAGCATCTGATCTATCTGAGATTGGTTTGATCAGCTGTTTACTTTGGCTTTTAACAGCCAGTAAACAAAGAACTGAAACTGTGAGAAAATCTTCGTTTTGCTTCTGGGAACTTTTGTCACCGAGGAAGGGAAGGAGTGGATGTTCCTCCCTGTCCTCTGTCTGCAGCCGGTCTTACCATGTGTGGTGGTCCTTGGCTCTCCAGTGGAATGGGGTGGTTTAGGAACGTTCCCAGCCCTGTAAAAGTGATCAGGCTGCTGTAGAGGGGCTCAGATCTATTTTACAGTAAAGCCTACCACCAGCTGAAAATGTTGATACCAGGATCATGGATGCACCTGTACAGAGATATGATGTAAGGGGGGGATATGATCCATGTATAATACGTAAGGGGGAATATGATCTCCATGTACAAGACATAAGGGGGATATGATCTCCATGTACAAGACATAAGGGGGGATATGATCTCCATGTACAAGACATAAGGGGGGATATGATCTCCATGTATAATACATAAGGGGGGATATGATCTCCATGTATAATACATAAGGGGGGATATGATCACCATGTATAATACATAAGGGGGGATATGATCACCATGTATAATACATAAGGGGGGATATGATCACCATGTATAATACATAAGGGGGGATATGATCTCCATGTACAAGACATAAGGGGGGATATGATCTCCATGTATAATACATAAGGGGGGATATGATCTCCATGTATAATACATAAGGGGGGGATATGATCACCATGTGTAAGACATAAGGGGGGGATATGATCACCATGTGTAAGACATAAGGGGGGGATATGATCACCATGTGTAAGACATAAGGGGGGGATATGATCACCATGTGTAAGACATAAGGGGGGGATATGATCACCATGTGTAATACATAAGGGGGGATATGATCACCATGTATAATACATAAGGGGGGATATGATCTCCATGTATAAATACATCAGTGGTTCATATAGTGAACTCGGTGTAGAGCTATTCACCCTGAGGTCATCACAGAGGACAAGGGGGCACTCTTTACGTCTGGAGGAAAAGAAATGTAATCTCCAAACACGGAAAGGTTTCTTCACAGTAAGAGCTCTGAAAATATGGAATAGACTCCCTCAAGAGTTGGTTCTGGCCAGCTCAGTGGATTGCTTAAAAAAAGTCCTGGATTGTTTCCTAGATACACAGAATATAACTGGATATAACATTTATAGGTAAAGTTGATCCAGGGAATATCCGATTGCCTCTCGGGGATCAGGAAGGAATTTGTTTCCCTGCAGGAGCAAATTGGATTGTGCTGTGCTGGGTTTTTTTTTTTTTGCCTTCCTCTGGATCAACTGTGGGTATAGGATTATAACTTTTTTTTTTTTTTTTTCTATGGTTGAACTGGATAGACTTTTGTCTTTTTTCAGTCATACTAACTATGTAACTATGTCTGATCCTCTAAAGATTGGACAAGTCTGCATGAGTATGTGGAAAGAAAACATTTTCAATTTGATTTGCAGATCTGTTTATTCATCCCTAATGAATAACATTTCCTGTAAAACCTTTTTAATACATGCTGCCAAGTTTGACAAGTAAATAGTTTAAGACCCTGCCAAATTTTCAATACTGACGTAGGTGTGACGGGATCTTGGCTTCAATGCCTAAAAATTGCCAGCCTCTGGTATCATTACAGAGGAGAATTCCAGCCCTTGCTGTCAGTAAATGTACCAAGGAAACCTTTCATGCTTTGGTGCTGGCCTCTGATGTCATATGTTGCAACCTAATGTGTCTGTAATATTAGAATGCCAACCTCTGGATGCATATTCTAATAATATCTTCTGAAAAGGTCTGTATGCCGTCAGAGAGAATAATTGCATGTGTTTGGCACATGGTCCTCTGCAGTATGGTGTCCAAGACCTACACTTGTGTAACTTCGATTTTTGGAAGTTTCTAAAGTTTGTGTAGATGCGAAGCAGAGCAGTCTTGCACAATTCATCAATCATCATTGGAAATCTCAGGTCAGTTGATAATCGGCTCCAGTCTTTGTTGGAGAATGAAGAGCAGAGGCAGCTACATGCTGTGGCATCCGTCTTTGTTTGAAGAGGAGTATTAAATGGCTTTTTTTTTTTTTTCCTTTTCAAAATCATACTTGCCTAGGTGGATGCAACATTGGTCCCCTGCCAGCTCCAAGTGTGAGAACTCTGTGATCACATGACCTCTGATTGCTCAGTTCTCCCTGCCACTCTGAGCAGAGAGTGGTGACTGACAGTCACTACTCTCTGCTCTGCCTCTCCAGCATTCATTGGAGCGCTGGGCTGTGGAGGGGGAGGGATCAGGTGGCTCAAGCTCTCCGCGGCTCGCTGAGTGGCTGAGCCAGTTGCCACTCCAGACTCTGGAGTGGATCCTGACTTTAAATTCGGGATCTTTCCCCAGCCTGGACCAGCTGAGTGACGTCACAGGAGTGCAGAACAAACTGCACTCCTGTGATCCACAGGAGAAGCACAGCCAAACCTCTTTTGGCTGTACTTCTCCTTTAAAACTTCCACTGAAGCTTTTAAGCCCCTATTCAACAAGCAGTGGCTAAAAGAAGTGCATAGCAATGGTTTGGGGGATTATTTAGGGATAGTGATCGTGTGAAGCCATTAATTATCACATAGTTGTTTGGCTTCTTTTTAAATCATAACACAAATCATCCAAATGGCCCGGATCAAAGGTTTCCATCCCCTGGAATGTTTGGCCTTGGTACAGACACACAAGGTGACACACACAGGTTAAAATGGCAATTAAAGGTTAATTTCCACATCTGTGGCTTTTTAACGCCTTGGCGCGAGCGTGCGCAAATTAGCGGCCCTACTGCACTGGGCTTTTTTCCGAGGGGACGCTAATTTGTGTTCCTGTCTTTGTGCTGGGAGCGCGTCGCTGATTTGATATCACAGTGATCATTCACTGTGAAGCCCCCCCCCCCTTGTTTTCTCTCTCTGAATGGAGGAGAGCGATACATTGTATCCCTCTGTCCTGTCAGAGTTAAAAAAAAGTGTTTGTAAAAAATAAAAATATCTAGATCAAGGTTTGATCTAGGTCAGTGCCAGGGTTAGTGTTTGGGTCAAAGGTCAGTATTTTTTATTTTTTGGCCAGGATTTTTTTTTGAAATTATTTTTAAATTCGTATCGGTGTCAGTGGCAGGATATAAAAAAAAAAAGCAAAATGCGCATTGTTTCTGGGCCGTACTACAGGTACAAACAACAAAAACTAACATACACATATGCGGTATTGCTGTGATTTTGTCAGGTGCAGGGGAAATAATTTTGGTTGTACTTTGGTTGTGATGGTAGCAAGAAATATTAAATAAAAAAAAAAAAATAAGCTTTTGTTTTTTTTTTTTTTTTTTTACTATTTTGGGTCCGTTTTCCTTTGATAGTAAAAAAAAAATCAGATATCCATTACCATTTACCACCAAATGAAAGCCAAATTTGTTCTGAAAGAAACTACCTGAATGCACAAAGTAGTTGTGGTGATATGTACAGTTTTGCTAACACATGTCAACGTTGCAAAATTGTGCTTAGGCATTAAGATTTGTTTTACCCTTAGGTGTAGCGGAGTTAAATTGCAATTAGTGTCAGTATATAAATCAGTGAGTTTGTTGGCTCTCACGTGAATGCGCTGAGCAGGCTAGATCCTGAGCCATGAGAAGCAGAAAAGAACTGTCAAGACCTGCATAACAAGGTAATGGAACTTTATAAAGCTGGGAAAAAGATATAAAAAGATATCTAAAGCCTTGAATATGCCAATCAGTACTGCTCAATCACTTATTAAGAAGTGGGAAATTCAGTGATCTCTTGATACCAAGCCAAGGTTGGTAAACCAAGAAAAATTGCAGCCACGACTGCCAGAATTGTTTAGGATACAAAGAAAAACCCACAGGAAACCTCAGGAGATATACAGGCTGCTCCGGAAAAAGACGGTGTGGTTGTTCCAAGAAGCACAATACAACAATACTTGAACAAACATGAGCTTCACGGTCGAGTCACCAGCAAGAAGCCTTTACTGCACTAATGCCACAAATGGTTACAATATACCGGACAACTCCCTGACATGCCTCACAGCTTCTGGCACACTGTAATCTGGAGTGAAGGGACCAAAATAGAGCTTTATGGTCAGAACTATAAGCGTTCTGTTTGGAGAGGTGTCAACAAGGTCTATAGTGACAAGAATACCATTCCCATTGTGAAGCATGGTGGTGGCTCACTGATGGTTTTTGGGGTGTGTGGGTTCTAAAGGCACGGGGAATCTTGTGAATATTGATGGAAAGATGAATGCAACATGTTATCAGAAAATACTGGTAGACAAATTGCATTCTTCTGCACAAAAGCTGCGCATGGGACACTCTTGGACTTCCCAGTACAAAAATGAGCACAAGGCCAAGTTGACCCTCCAGTGGTTACAGCAGAAAAAGGTGAAGGTTCTGGAGTGACCATCACAGTAGCTTGACCTTAATCTGTTCCAGCCTGGCTAATAGCAGAATGACGGCCGAGCGGGACTCTCGTCGATCCAGGTGGGCATCGTATGACGTCCTCCCTGGATTGCACTTCTCGTGTGCCTGCAGGGTTGCACTGTGACGAGATCCCTCACTGACTCTGTACCTTGGACACAGCCAATGACAGATCTGTATACCAGGCCGTTGCCAGTAGCATGTGACCTGCTGTGACCAATCACAGCAGGTCACATGATAATTGTAAACAATGAATGGCTTCCTTTCATGCCATCTATTGTATACAATTATCATGTAGCTAGCTGTGATTGGTCACAGTGATCACATATAAAGATTTGGCCAATCACAGCCCTTTGTTTCTATGATAAAATTTTGCAAACTGGTATTTTTTGACTGCACTGATGTGCATTGATGAGGCTGAACTGATAGGCAGCACTGATGAGGTGGCACAGATAGGTGGCACTGATGGGTGGCACTGCTGGGCACAGGTGGATGGCACTACTTGGTACTTGTAGGTGGCACTGCTTGGCACTGGTCATCAGTGCCGATCTCTTTTCTGACAATTGCTGGTTCTCTGCAGTACTTTCCTCGTGCTGTGACAGCGTGAGGAAAATGCAGCCGTTAACCTGCTCTGTCATTGGACACAGCTAATCACGTGGTAAAAGACTGCTGCGATTTGCCTTTTACCACATCACCGAGGTGCGCTCCTCTGGGGGCGCGCAGGAGGGCGCTTTGTGGGAGGACATCATGTGAAGCCCTCCCAGAACTAGACAACCGCACTGTAGCCGTCATTCGGCTATAGCCCGTTGTCAGGTGGTTAATATAGCAAAATATAAAAACCCAAGAGGTGATTAAATGCCACCAAAAGAAAGCTCTAGTTATGTGAACAAAATGATAAAAATTTAATTTTGAGTACAGCGTTGCATGACCGTGCAATTGTCATTCAAAGTGTGAGAGCCTGTGCAGGAAGGGGGTAAAAGTGCTCGGTATTGAAATGGTTAATATCGAGCCAATCTGGGGAGATCCTAAACATGCGGCTCATGCAAGGCGACCAAAGACTTTGCATGACCTGGAGGCGTTTTGCCAAGACGAATGGGAAGCTATACCACCTGCAAGAATTTAGGGCCTCATAGATCACTATTACAAAAGATTGCACACTGTTATTGATGCTAAAGGAGGCAATACATAGTATTAAGCACTAAGGGTATGCATACTTTTGAACAGTGCATACTCTGTGGCCCATAAACAAAAAAAATATTATAAAATAAAATGAACCTCATAGTTTTAGGTCTTCTGTATCATTTTTGTGTGCTGATTTTTGTTTTGTCTTTTTTGTGCAGAATAGTGATATACACATGGGCCCCCCATGCAATTGTATCAGTTGTTTTGCAAATCACTGTTGTTAATTGAATTAATGAGTGTGTGGATTCTGTATTATCTGTACCACTATATATTCCAAATGACTGTATTTGCGTGTTGTGCACTGTGTTTTTTTTTTTTTTTTTTTTTTTTTTTTTTTTTAAATAAAAGGATTTTAGAGTGACATCGGTTGTGCAGATCATCTTTATGGACTTCTCTAAAGATCTAACAACTATATCAACTGTATATTCGACAGACCAAAAAAAGAAAATAGACAAAAAAAATAACAAGTTAATTATTATGGTTTATTCATAAAGGACAGGTTCAATAATAACTAATAACTTCCCACCATCCCAGTGGCCCTTTAAAGTTTGGGGGGTGGGAAGGATCAGCGATCACATGACCACTGATTGGCTGCCGCAGGGGTCACATGATCAGGAGGTGACCCTACTGGTTGTTAGTGGAGACTAGGAGCTGTCCCTTGACAGCTCGATCTCTGTCCTGGGAACACACAGTGAGCGCACTCTCAGCCATGAAACATCAGCAGCTGCCAGTGACCCATATATGTAGTGTGGGGACATTAAAGCCCACCCATTTTTGCACCGTACATGTGTTCTGTGGGTAGCAAAAGATAAAAAAAAAATAGTCTCCCCCCCTCCTTTCCTTCTTAGTACAGTAAACTGCTACATGTATGGATCCTTATTTATATTTGCACTCGTGGATCCTTGCCATCCCTGATCGCTCCATGGCTGGTTTAAAAAAAAAGAAAGAAAAAAAAGCTAGTATTGAGCTGCAACAACATGCCATAGACTTGTATGGGGTGTTGCTCCTGCAGAACTATAGGGGGGGAAGGTGGTTGGCACTGTTTACTCTGCCGGGGACAAGGGGGGTGTTTAACAATTTGTGAACATATATTTAAAGAGTCTATTTAATAACAAGCACCACAGAGGGAACTGCACAGATACTAATTGACATTAACCATTTCCATACAGGGCAATTTTCCCCCTTCCTGCCCAGGCCAGTTTTCACGTTTCAGCGCTCTCACACTTTGAATGACAATTGAGCGGTCATACAACATTGTACCCAAACTAAAATTTTATCATTTTCTTCACACAACTTGAGCTTTATTTTGCTGGTGTTTTTATTTTTTGCTAAATTAACAAAAAAATACCAAAAATTTTGAAAAAAAAAACATGTTTTTTTTTGTTTATGTTATAAAAGTTTACAAATAAATAATTGTTCTTCATAAATTTAGGCCGAGATGTATTCTGCTACATGTCTTTGGTGAAAATAACCCAAATTAGGATGTATTATTTAGTCTGTAGGAAAGTTATAGAGTTCACAAACTATGGTATAGATCTGAATATTGATCAGTCCTGAAGTACTGACAGCCAATCTAATTTCTTGAGGTCCAAGAATGTCAGAACAGTACAGATATCCCCCAAATGACCCCTTTTTGTAGAGTAGACAGTCCGACGTACTTCATAAGAGGCATGGCGAGTTTTTTGAAGTTGTATTTTTTTGGTCATAATTTTTCGGAAAACGAAAAAATAAAAAAAAAATTCTTTTTTTTTTTTTTTTTTACATACTGTCACTAGTGCAGTACAGCGTCATCATATAACTGGCATGGCGGTGAACAGCGACACTGGTGACAGTATGGAAAAAAAAAAAAATATATTTTTTTATTATTATTTTTAATTTTTTATTACTTTATTTATTTTTTTTTACACAATTTGCTTATAGCAAAGAATTACTTTGCTATAAGCAAGCATTTACCTGAATGAAATCGATTCATTCAGGTTTTTTTTTTTTTTTTTTTTTTTTTGTGCTTAGCTGTGATTTGGCCACAACTAATCACATGACATGTGCATGTGACCTGCTGTGACCATTCACAGCTAGGCACTAGTATACAATGGATGGCATGAATGAAGCCATCCATTGTATACAACTGTCATGTGACCTGCTGTGATTGGTCACAGCAGGTCACATGGTACCGGAAACGGGGGCCGATACTCAGATCTGTCATCGGCTGTGTCCGAGGTACACGACCGGTGACAGATTGCGTGGCTCTGCAACCGCGCGAACTGCGCATGTGCGGGAAGACGCCAAATGGCGTACACCCCGGAAAGCTACAGCATGTTTGCCACCGCCAAACGTGTATAGGCCGGGCGGCTAATGGTTAATTTTTACCAGCATTGGAAGTGTTTTTGCTATGTAACAAACGAGGGTAAATCTCTCTTGACCAAAGCAATCAATCGGCTTCCCCACAGTTTCCATCTTGTTCTTACAACACACTGTCCTTCCTGTTCTTCGTGACTGCACATAGCTCACGTTCACCGTCACATTTTTAGTGTAGTGAGTGTGTAACCTAAACAAGTTCCACCTTGAGGAAAGTTTACCGGCAGTAGATAAGTGGGTGTAGAATTATGAAGAATGCTGCCCAATTCTGGATTGTTTCTGGACTCTTGATATGGTTTATGTTCTACTTCTTGAAATATTAAAAATAACATGGCCAGTCTGAGTTTGTACAGAGCATTGAAACCCTGGTAAACAGGGGAGTGCAAAGGGTAACTTGGTAGGACAGTAATTCTGAGCTGTAACTGAGATTTATGGAAATGAATAACAGCTGGGAGGTAGCTGGGAGTGAAAACTGCTTATCTAGGTAGGGGTTCAACAACTGGTCGGTCATGGCTCTGCCCGCCACCTCTAAGACCTTGGATTAGAGCAGCAAAAGACATTGCAGAGTCAAAGGAAGTTCTATGTTCCTCATCTGTCAAATCCTCCATGTTTGTTGTTTCAGTTCTATAGTTAATGGTGCAATGGCATAAAATGGTGCAATGAATCCATTGTACCTTATCACGGAACACCTCATCTTTGTCCTCATTTTATTGCCTGTATGCATGTTTGTGAATATGCGGGCATGTCTGGTTATCCATGATGTTTTACAATTGTTAGGCTCAATAGGCTATGATTTTATCAGTCACAATTATTTTTACATTACATAATGTTTTATTGTAGCCCTGATGAATGGGGAGTTCCTTTGACCACCCCCTAACCCCCCCCCCCCCCGAAACATGTTTGGCTGTCCTTTAACAGAACATCGATAAATGAATTTGGATTCTTATCTTTTGGTTTGGTGCTCCTTCTATATATGCACATTTGACCTGTCAAATGACCTGACACCGACCTGGAAGGACTTCCGCCCAATGCCTGGGGGTGGCTGCATCTAGTTTGATGAGTACATTTAACAGATGGAGGGAAAAACTTTTGGGCAGTTTTAGCCTGGGAGGTAGATGCTTGTACTGGAAGTGGAGTACTTTTGCTTATTGGGGAGGGGGATGTAGATTGAATATTACTCTTTGCATATCTCTCTTGTATTAAAAGAGGTATAGACTCCAGAGAGATATCATATCACCCCGGTAAAAATCATTAGTAAGACCTCATCTGGAATATGCAGTTCAGTTTTGGGCACCAATTCACAAAAAGAACATTGGGGAACTGGAGAAAGTACAGAAAAGGGCTACTAAACTGATACGAGGCATGGAGGAGATCAGCTATGAGGAAAGATTAGAGGAACTGAATGTATTCTCTTGATAAGAAGAGATTAAGGGGGATATGATCTCCATGTATAATACATAAGGGGGATATGATCTCCATGTATAAATATATAAGGGGCGATATGATCTCCATGTATAAATACATAAGGGGGGGATATGATCTCCATGTATAATACATAAGGGGGGGATATGATCTCCATGTATAATACATAAGGGGGGGATATGATCTCCATGTATAATACATAAGGGGGGGATATGATCTCCATGTATAATACATAAGGGGGGGATATGATCTCCATGTATAATACATAAGGGGGGGATATGATCTCCATGTATAATACATAAGGGGGGGATATGATCTCCATGTATAATACATAAGGGGGGGTATGATCACCATGTATAATACATAAGGGGGGGATATGATCACCATGTATAATACATAAGGGGGATATGATCACCATGTATAATACATAAGGGGGGGGATATGATCACCATGTATAATACATAAGGGGGGGATATGATCTCCATGTATAATACATAAGGGGGGGATATGATCTCCATGTATAATACATAAGGGGGGATATGATCTCCATGTATAATACATAAGGGGGGGGATATGATCTCCATGTATAATACATAAGGGGGGGATATGATCTCCATGTATAATACATAAGGGGGGATATGATCTCCATGTATAATACATAAGGGGGGGGGGGGGATATGATCTCCATGTATAATACATAAGGGGGGGGGGATATGATCTCCATGTATAATACATAAGGGGGGGGATATGATCTCCATGTATAATACATAAGGGGGGGGATATGATCTCCATGTATAATACATAAGGGGGGGGGGGGGATATGATCTCCATGTATAATACATAAGGGGGGGGGATATGATCTCCATGTATAATACATAAGGGGGGGGATATGATCTCCATGTATAATACATAAGGGGGGGGATATGATCTCCATGTATAATACATAAGGGGGGGGATATGATCTCCATGTATAATACATAAGGGGGGGGGGAATATGATCTCCATGTATAATACATAAGGGGGGGGGATATGATCTCCATGTATAATACATAAGGGGGGGTATGATCTCCATGTATAATACATAAGGGGGGGGATATGACCTCCATGTATAATACATAAGGGGGGGGGATATGATCTCCATGTATAATACATAAGGGGGGGGGATATGATCTCCATGTATAATACATAAGGGGGGGGGGATATGATCTCCATGTATAATACATAAGGGGGGGGGGGATATGATCTCCATGTATAATACATAAGGGGGGGGGGGATATGATCTCCATGTATAATACATAAGGGGGGGGGATATGATCTCCATGTATAATACATAAGGGGGGGGGTATGATCTCCATGTATAATACATAAGGGGGGGGATATGATCTCCATGTATAATACATAAGGGGGGGGGGGTATGATCTCCATGTATAATACATAAGGGGGGGGATATGATCTCCATGTATAATACATAAGGGGGGGGTATGATCTCCATGTATAATACATAAGGGGGGGGGATATGATCTCCATGTATAATACATAAGGGGGGATATGATCTGACCTCTGCGCACTGTGCATTGCGTACTTCTGACTCCTGCACTTTGGAACCAGAAATTTTCAAACCTTCCTTTTTAATGGGGATTTGCTAGGTTATGAAGACAGGAAGATAGCCGGCAGCAGGGTAAAACATCATAGGACATCCGCTTTATTCGGACAGAAGTGTATACAGAAAAAATGTCAATGCGTTTCAGCCAGAATTACCCTTCCTCATGAGTAAGGTGGATTCTGGCTGAAACCTCATGAGGTTTATGCTGTATACACCACTGTCCAAATAAAGCTGATGTCTTACTGTGTCTTGCTGTTCTGCCGGCTATCTTCCTCTCTTCAGTTCTTAATCGGTCTCAAGATATCCACGCTGGAGCATTGGTAACCCAGCCTTGTATGATTGCTAGGGATGTAGAAACGCTGCACCTTTTTGTCTGCTTTGCTGGGTTTATCTCCTTTTTAAAAATGCACAGTACACCCTGGTGATCTTTTATATCTTCCATGTTGTTCAGGTAGACCTCTTTGGTGTTGCTTTCCCAATCTAGGTTACTAGGCGGGAAGGGCTATAAAAGAGAGCTGTCAGAGTATCGCTTCACGGGAAAGTTAGTTAATAGATAATACTATCTGGGAAACTGTTAAAGTCATAAAGGCCAATAAACATCTTTTAACTTTTATAATCTCCTGCAGGTGAGTCATGGAATCACATGATTCTGTCTTCTGTAACCTTCTGTCTGAGGTTGGTACTCTGAACCATGTGCCTGTATTTGGCATACAGAGATTCAGGGCTGTTTATGATTTTTGGCAGCTGAAAACATTTTAGCTTCTGATTCCTAACCTGAAAATGAAAGACACTCAGGAAGTAGGCTGTTCCTCGTGGGGGAAAGTTTAATGTAAAACTCGTGCTTCGTTGGCTGTCCTATTTTACATATTAAAGACTTAACGTTAAAAAGAGGAACAAAACTCTGGAAGTTGTGCCAAACAAATGTCAAGCAGAGGGAAAAAGACTAATGTTGGTATTGCATGTGGTATCCCTGTACCTGGATCTGTCCCCTTTACTAACTTGTGTGGGCAGGAGGCCTTCTTGGTAGAGGCAGGGCTGTGCTTCACTTCAGAGCCTTCAGCACAGAGAACAGTGAGCAGCACAGTGGTGAAATCCTTAAATGTCACCCGAAATCTGAAACCAACAGGCAAAAGGCACAGTGATTTCACACTGGAGCTTTGGGGCTGTAGTCATAGGAGTGCTTGAAAACCTTCACATATCGGGAACTACACTACCAAGTAAGATATCCGTGAACAGCACAAGGGACATATCTCACTGAAAGTATGTAATGTTCCTTGTGCTGATTTAGTTTTTGCTTTAGGTAATCTTAGGCTTTATTGTCTCTTGTAATTGGGGATTTGTTGCTTTATGCAAATTCTTAAGTGCATAAGTTATTACGTAAAATGTTTGGGAGGTCCTACATGGTAGCTGCCCAGGAGTGGAGCTGAAAAGCTTGCTTTGGTCAAGTGACCAGTTACTCCCTTCACTTGCCTGAAAATCTCCCTGTGCACTTTTAGCTTGTAACTCGTAGTCATTTGTTTTCTTCAAATACATTTTCAAAACCTTCACAGGAACAATTGAGTACTGTCCGTGATACTTTTTTTTATTTGCACTAACATACAATTTTGAGGACAAGCTGTCGGGGAATGTCCCCTTCTTCAGGTCTAAGCAGTACTGAAACAAAGATTTAGCAGAATGTCTGTGTGTGTTTTTTTTTTTTTTTTTTTTCCCCCCCCTACATCTCTTCCAACATTCTGCTAAATCTTTGTTTCAGTACTGCTTAGGCCTGAAGAAGGGGACATTCCCCGAAAGCTTGTCCTCAAAATTGTATGTTAGTGCAAATAAAGTATCACGGACAGTACTCAGTAGTTCCTGTCGCAAGTGCACTAATACGGCTACAATCACCTCAAGCAAAACCTTCACAGTCAGCAGAAGTTGCTGGTTTCCTTATTAGAGGATTGCTATAACGGAACAAATCTTCAGTTTTTGAATTCTGGTTCTCTTTCAATTTGGTTTCGGCACCTCCCACAAGGGTGATTAGATCAGGTATGCCTATCAGTTTTTTAGATGGACCTAATCGGATGGTTCATGCATTCCTATGGAGAGGCGGGTGTACACAGGGATCCATCCTCTTCTGTTTAGGTAGATTGGATCTGATCGAGTGTATTCGGGTGTAAATGGACAGCGGAGTCTGTTTTAGTCTGCTTCCCATAGAGCAGAGTGAGCTCTGTTTGTGTCTGCTCTGCAGAAACTGAGCAGATACGGATGTGTCATCCGCCCACTCTGCACCAATCAGCAGGGGATCTATGAGCTGATCTCCTGCTGATCGGAACGGAATCCACCCTGTCTGAAAGAGACCTTAGATACACTTGGGTATCTCCTGTCTCCAGTACCCCCTGCCAGCCTTACATTCGCCTGTCCCTCATCCAGGCAGTTATTGCTACACTACTGATCCAATCCTAAAGAAAGGAGAAGTGTAACAGGCCAAACTGGTGTCATCCTCGCCCAGGCAAAGACGAAGGAAGTGGGTACCTGTCCAAGAAAAGATACCCGCTCCTTAAAAAAAATGCAAATTAGGGGCTGAGGAGAGGAAGAGGCTAATCAGCAGTTTGATTTTTGGAATGGCGGTCCACTTTAAATGTGTAAAAAGGCGAACCAAACTAAATATGGGTTTAAAAACCTCCCTGGTGGAACAGTCTACTTCCTGATTGTCTCTCACTTTAATGCTAGCATTCTGTGGTTAGATTTTTGCAGCTGTGAAAATCTTTACCCGTTTTTCTTTTCTTCTTCTTGTGCACATAGTGTGGAAAGCTTGGAACCAGGTTTAAATCAAGAAAAAACTTTTCATCGGGATTTAAATATTTTCCTGTTCTGACCTATCAAACATTGGGGGAAATGTCCCAGACAGCAAATAAAACAAGTGGTCCTAACCCTTCCCCAGCCTTATTATAGGTGTTGGTGTTTTTATTTAGAAGATCATTTACCTTCTATTCTGTCTATACTTAATGTGGACCAGTAACAGCAGTTAAGTTGTCAGAGGCCTATATGTGCTTTCTGGTTAAGTCAATAATAATGTCCTTTATTTCTGCAGTTGAGCAAGGGTGAAGACTAGACGTGCCAGAGGGAAAACCTACAAATGTGTTTGAAATGCAGTCATGAAAGCAAGCAAAGCATCAAGTGATAGTCACATTGAACATTTACTTTCTTGCTGGCCAGTACTGGATTTTGAACTTTTCATTAAAGTTTTTGCAGTTTTTCATACAGAATTATACAAATTGTAGAGGAGGGGTACAGCAAGTTATGGAGTTTCTTAAAGAAAAAATATCCTGTAGGGAAGGAGAAACTGGGAACATGGGGTAAGAACATTACCTTTTGCATTTGCCTCAAAGCATTGTGTTCTACAGTATTTTCCTTTTACACATGAAAGATGTACTCCTATGAAAACCTTTACGTTAGTGGAATTGCATACAGTATCTCTCTAGGTTATTGCATTTGCAATTTTCTTGAAAACCGCCCAAAAAGATCTCATCTCCACCGTGTCTCCTTGTAGTTATTTAAGAAAACTATTATCGGGGGTAAGACGGACACTGTGTTTTTAGCCAAGCCTTTCTCAACCATTTCTAACATGAAGGAACCATTGAAATAACTTTCCAGTCCCAGGGAACCCCTGCTAATACTATATCTACAGCTCACAGTACATTAACATGATGGTCATTCAGAAGAATACCCCCTACATTTTACGATCGTTGGGAAGAATCTCCATTACAGCTGGCTAAAAAGATCATTGGTTACCTATCTGAGAGGTAGAAATTGCCTGTTGCTCAAGGAACCCCTAAGCAACCTCTGGAGAAACCCTGGTTGAGAGAGGCTGGTTTAGGCAATTGCTAGTCATGGTAATTCATGAATATAGAGGGTAGTTGGGCTGGTTTAAGCAATTGCTAGTCATGGTAATTCATGAATATAGAGGGTAGTAATTCATGAATATAGAGGGTAGTTAGCCCGATTGTATAAATGCTGAAAAGTAAAATATTAACTCTGTAGTTGTAAAGTTACATCAACAGGTGACACCCCCGGTTCGTGTAACCATTTTTGACCATATCTTAACAAATTTAGTCTGACAACCCTGTTGGTGTGTACATCCTTGTAGCCTAAGATCAGTTACCTTCCATTCTAGATTGTTCTAGTGAGAGGTGAAGGAGATAACATCTACCATTTTTGCTATGAGTGTTTTTTTGCTTAAAAAGAAGAGTGTGCTGATAGCTAAGGACTCATAGTCTCTCAGCTGGCAGTCCAAAGAAGCCAAGTATAAACTCAATGGGGACAATCTTGATGAGAGTACCAAATATTTTCTTTATCAGAAGATATGTGCATTCTTTGCCAATACACCGTTGTTTTCCATCTAAACACACTGTTCTGTAGGTGCAATCTGTAGTTCTCTCTCCTGAAGGACTTTCTGGTTCTTGCCTGTCCTAGCAATCTGAAAGTGTGAGGTTGAGGAACTCCCAACTGTTCTCCATGCAGGACGCCTAACGAGACTGTCACTTTTCCCATTCTGTTCAAGGTGACTGTATCTGTGTAAAGCTGCCTTCTTGACCCACTGATGTCTCTCCAGTGACCCCCACCAATTATTCCTCTGTCTCAGCCAGCAGAAAATCCTTGGTGTTTCTGAGTATGGGGGGAGCAGGTTGCCTTATCCTATGATGCAGTGCCAGGGCATAGCAGTCAGTCACTAGGCCTGAGTACTATTAATAGAGCATTTTATTGGTGGCTGGAACAGTGGTGGAATGCTGATGACGACGTTTGTATAAAGTGGTTAGGGGTGGGCTTTACTCACACCCCCACCATTCCCTGATTGGGCAAAGTGGTAATTCCATTTTCCTTTTTAAATGTATATGTGGGCAAGAGCTATTAAAAAATTGAGCACAGCTTTCGAATACACACACATTTCCCCATGTCATTTCTCTTTAAATCCGTGCAAGTACTGAAAAATATCAAATGATCCTGCCAGAAATGCAGTACGTTTCCAACTTCCTGTAGTGGGCTGACAACGCCCTCATGCAGTGTTGTCAGTCATGTGTTCTCTCCCCAAATACGTCAGCACATTTCTCATTTTCACAGCTTCATATTTACATCGGAGGAGAGGGGTTTGTTTTATTGGAGTCATGGAATGGAGAACTCTTCACAGGACTGGCAAAACTGCTTGAGCATAAATGGCAATGTTGTCAGCCCACTACTGCACTTGGCGTGTGTTGTGTTTTTTTGCTTTTTTTTTTTTTTTTTTTTTTTTTTGCACAAATGTATTTTTTTATTTTAAGCAGTGGTCTGGAAATACAGGTTGAACAAGGAAAGCTTGAATCTGATTTCTAAGAATTGTCCTAGGTTGTCACGTATTCATGCAGGGAACCGTGGCACTGCTTAGACAGGCAAATGTCTCCCTGCTTCTCTTGTTTAGGAAAGTATCTGACCAGCCAGGAGCAGAGCTATTCTCAGCAGCATGTGTGTAGTGATATATACTGTCTGCTACTTTAAACCCATCTTTTCTAAAAAAAAAAAAAAAAAAAATGGTCTAGAAAGTTTTTGGTGCTAAAAACAGGAACAATTGAGTACTGTCCGTGATACTTTTTTTATTTGCACTAACATACAATTTTGAGGACAAGCTTTCGGGGAATGTCCCCTTCTTCAGGTCTAAGCAAATGTAGCAAAGGATCTTATGTTGGCGAAACAGGACACAAGTTGCAAACAAGGATGAATTTGCACAAACATACCATCAAGAAACATAAAGAAGATGACCTCTGCACACCTGAAGGACACCATTTCGCACAACCAGACCACACTTTGGGAGACCTCAATAATTTAGTTCTTAAAGGAAATTTCAAATCCATTCAGGAAAGAAAAACTTTTGAACTAAGAATGACACGAGATAACGGCCTGAATGTAGACAATGGGATTCCCCCCCGACTTTGCTTTTGCTGTGTCTTATCTCTTTTTTTTTTTTTTTTTTTCTTTTTTTTCGTATCCTCTACATCTCTTCTAACATTCTGCTAATTCTTTGTTTCAGTACTGCTTAGACCTTGAAGAAGGGACATTCCCCAAAAGCCTGTCCTCAAAATTGTATGTTAGTGCAAATAAAAAAAGTATCACGGACAGTACTCAATTGTTTCTGTCGCAAATGCACTAATACGGCTACAATCACCTGCTAAAAACAACTCTTATGTCTCAATGCCTCAGTCCTCGTCAGTTCATCATTTTTGGTCACCAAATAGATGGCCATGCTAGCAACTGGATTGGTTGTTTAGCAGATGACATTACCGGTGCAGTGTTGGCATTTTCTTGCTTGCAGAGCTATATTGGGAAGCTCCACTCTTGCTCAGTAGCTCAGTAGTGTTCTTCCAAGGCACATTACAACCAGTGTGCTTGCTTAGGCAAGCCATAGATGAATCTATTTTCTTTCCTTCCACCACGTGTGAAAAAGGAAAGAAAATCACTTGCCATCTGCACAATGAGGGTTGATGGGGAAATGTCTCCTGCAGCATTATTGTATTCTGCTGGCTAGGAGCTTTCCCAGCAATGATTACTGCTAGCGGCTATAGCCATGGGTAATAATTGCATGCTAAAAATCAGACCATCAGTGGATCGAGTTTGGTTCATTTGGCCTGCCCATAGATGGATTGTATCTTGGACAGCCCTTGCTGAACTAACCAAGATTCGATCCATCGACCAACAATGTAGTACCTTTTGTTGGCTCCTGCTTTATTGTACTTACATTTTACACAGGAATGCGAAATGTGGCAACTTTTGCAATCTATGTCCAACTATTCTTTATATAGAAGAACCTTCACCATTTTAATTATGCAATCAAATCAAAGGCTGTTGTAGGACAGCTAGGGGTGTAGGAAGTGGTTACATTGTGAAGAATGTGGGGTGCACACTGAGTAGTAGAGCAGGGTGGGAGATGGCTCATGGTCACTTAGGGGTATAAAGCTAAATATGTGCATTGAATATATATTATACAGGATGAACCTGCCACTCTGTAAATTACCACCACTAACCATTTTTTTTTTTTTTTTTTCTATCTACAGATACCAAACTAAAAATGAACTAGACATGGTCTTCTTGGATTTGCTTTAGGTGGACTTTTCAGTAGCTGAATGGAGTAACTTATATTTAATTTTGCTGTTTGGACAACTTTAAGGGTAGGCACCATGGAATCGATTCTTGGCCTTATACCTCATAAACTACAATGGAATACTAAATGAAAACTTCAAGGATTGTTGAAGGAGAGACTGACCTCAGATTGGATTACATTTTTAAAACCATCTTCACCATTTTGGAATTTCGGGATAATTAACTGTGAAAAATTTCAGTGTTTCTTAATATTTCCAATCAAAATATATTTTTCTAGACAGATATTTTTTTATTTTTTTGCACAACAGGGAAGTGGATGCTTAATTATTTGGATTTTTATGTTGTGGTTGTCTTGGATGATGTGCAGCTAAGGGTTGGCTGAAAGTGAGCTTGGGATGTATGCCACTGAGTGCAAGGCTGAAGTCACGCCCTCTCACAGCAATGGTAACCGCCAATTCCACTACTCCCTGGCGGATCACACCAACCAGGCCTTCCAGATTATGAACGAGCTGCGGCTGGAACAGCAACTGTGTGATGTGACTCTGCGGGTCAAGTACAATGACTTGCAAGAAGACTTTGTGGCCCATAAAGTTGTGCTGGCTTCCAGCAGCCCTGTCTTTAGAGCCATGTTTACCAATGGCCTCCGGGAATGTGGTATGGAAATGGTCTCGATTGAAGGAATTCACCCCAAAGTCATGCAGCGATTGTTGGAGTTTGCCTACACAGCCAGTATCTCTGTGGGGGAAAAGTGCGTCATCCACGTCATGAATGGAGCTGTGATGTATCAGATGGACAGCGTGGTTAAAGCATGCTGTGACTTTCTGATCCAGCAACTGGACCCCAGTAATGCCATTGGCATTGCCAGTTTTGCTGAGCAAATTGGGTGTCAGGAGCTTCACCAGAAGGCCCGGGAGTATATATACATGCACTTTGGCGAGGTGAGGTTGAAAGTTTTATCCAGGATAAAGTTACAGATGCAACAGTCTTTATGGTGTCCGATATATGGATTGTTTGTTTCGGTGCAGAGGGGTTTTTTTCAGCACTTATTTCATGTATTAAATGGCTTGTCAGTTTCATTTCATGAGATTTTCTCATCTTATTGTTTCCACTGTTATCTCCAAGCTAGTATTTTCCATGATGCCATCATTTGAACCTGAGCTTTAGGTTAACCACCTCCCGTTTGTATATAAACGGCCAGAGGGGAGCAGTTCAGGGTTGGGTGGCCGTTTATAAAAGGCTTCCCCACCCTCTGCTTGTGCACGCTCCCTGGGAGCGCCCAGCACCGCGATCCGGTGCCCACTGTGTCCTCCAGACACAATGGAACACCGACCGTCGTATGGGACCTCTCTGCGAGGTCCCGATCATGTGATCACTGATTGGCCAATCAGTGATCACATGCAGAGTAGTAAGCAAGATGTCACTTCTGACATTGCTTACTACCAGGGTGGATTTGATTTAAATCAAACTGATTTAAATCACTAGTCAGGCTTGATTTAAATCCTAGTTTTCTACATAAAGACTACTTCTTGCTGGTATAACTTTAATATGCAAGTAGATGAAGATTTTTAGAATAACTTTTCATATTAGTTTTTTTATCCCCAGTTTAATAGGTTAATCATTCATATTTGGACAACTTTTCTGTTGTACTTAGGAAGGAGAAAAATAATCATTACCTTAATAACAATTTAAATAGATTTATTCAACTGAAACAATAACATTCCAGCATATGTGATTTGCTTAAACATCCATGTTTGTTAACTAATTTGGCTAAACAAAATATATATTTTAAGAAACTTAGACTGTCCCCCCTTCCTCCTCACACTTAGTTTCACTTTCTTCTTGTGCAGATCTATTCCACTCCAAACAATCAGAAAAATATTGTTTCTATTCTATTCACTGAACTTCTTGAAACTTAGCAGTGAAGGGGTTGATTCTGTATTCATAGGTTTGTAGAAGTTAGGATGAAGGTCTTTTTCTTAACTCTGTTCATGTTATAACATTTTTTCTGTGAAGAGGAGGCATGTGATCTCCGCTGAGTCAAATTCAGTTTTGAGAACTGCAAAAGAAAACCAATCATCTGTGATAATATCTTGTAGGCAGAGAAACTGCCCAATAATCTTACAAAAACCTCTGGAAGAGCATGACATTGTGAATGGATTCATGGAATTTATTTACCAAAAAAATTAAACATCTACAGCCTTATTCTACATAATTAAAAAACTAATCTTTATTTCATGATGGAATAACCTTTGGATGGTAATATATTTTCCTCAAAAAGCATTTTATTTAAAAAAATCTGATTTTAAATAAAAAAAATCAGATTTAAATAAAAAAAATCTGATAATATTTTTTTTTTTTTTTTAAATCGTTGATTTTTATCCACTCTGCTTACTATGTGTGAAATCTGTGAATGATCACAGAGGTCACATGGTACAAGGCTATTCAGAACAGCCTTGTACCATGTGACAAGCTGTGACCAATCACAGCTCACTCAGTAGTTCTCAATGGCTGTAAGAATGTAGCCAGAGAGAAGGAGAAATGATTGCTTTACAGCCTATATGGGTGTAAAAGCAATCAGTGTAAAAAGAAAAAAAAAAAATCATCACCCCCCCCCCCACAAGTAGTACATTGTCACCATGGTGACACTGTACTGCTAGGGTGACAGTATGTAAAAAAAAAAAAAAAAGACAAACATAAATAATATAAACAAAAATGTAAAAAAAGTTCAAAAATTATAATTTTTGGTTATAAACTAATTTGGGTTATTTCTATTTTTTTTATTTTTTTTTTTAACTAAAAAGATAATGAAATACATTTTGGCCAAGATTTATGATGAAATATTATTTATTTGCAAAATTTGATAAACCCTTTATTTTTTAAAAATTTTGGGACTTTTTCATTTACATAGCAAAAAAATAAAAATCCCAGTGGTGAATAAATACGACCAAAATAAAGCTTGATCTGTCTCAAAAAAATGCTAAAAAATTCATATGGGTACATATGGGTTGCATGACCACACAATTGTTATTCAAAGTGTGATGGCGCTGAAAGCTGAAAATTGGCCTGGACAGGAAGGGGGTAAAAGTGTCTGGGCTTGATGTGGTTAAGGGTTCCTCTCAGTGAAGGATGATTTTGTAGGATAGGTAGGCAACCTTGACACTCCAACTGTGGTGACACTATAAATCCCATCATGCCTGTGGCTGTCAGTCTCACGTGCCTCATGGGACTTGTAGTTCCAAAACAGCTAGAGTGGTGAGGTTGACTGCCACTGCTGTAAAGTGTTCTTTCCAAAACATTTTTATTTTTCATTTGGATGACCAAACACTAAAAAGTATTCTAAAATATATGTACATGAGGTAGGGTAGCAGTCCCAAGTGTAAGCAGGCAGTAGCATAAAATAGAAACAAATGAAGTAAAGTAAAAAAAAAATATAAACCAGTATACTAGGACATAAAACCATCACTGAAAACTAAATTAGATGCTAGGAATAACTACACCTGAAGACCAGAGGGTTTTAAAAAGTACCATGAGGAGAAGAAATGAAAGCAACTTGCATTACATTTTGAACTTTAAAAGAATTCAAATGAAGCCTATAAAGTGCATCTCAAGCCAAAAACTTTTTTTTTGGATAGAGTTGGGAAGTATTAGAATTTTTATTCACTTTCCTCAAATTTTTTTTTTTTTTTTTTTTTTAACTCTCACTTCCTGTTGTAGAGAAGGAATAGGTGTGGACCCCTGTTAGATTTTTATTTTTGTCTGTGTCCCTGTTGCAGATTTTCCCATGCCTCCTGTATGGTGAAAACGTTGTGAACAAAATAGGATGTGAGGGGAAATCTATCCAACGTAGCCCAAAATGGCAATAAAAACTCAACAGATGTTCCAATCCTTCCCCGCTCCATCCGAAACTTGAAAAGAGTTGTTTGGCTTGATATGCACTTGACATATACTTTAGGGGCCAAGTTTGGGTTTA